>NW_024882468.1:0-279094 GCF_019059575.1 Amphibalanus amphitrite | reverse complement strand
ATAGCCTGATTACTTATCTGACGCGAATAGCTTCTAAACCTAAAAATAATCCGCATTGCGGTCTAATACCGGTAGGCAGACAACTGAACCAGACACTGAACCAGGGACAACTGAACCAGTAAAACTGAACCAGGACAACTGAACCAGTGACAACTGAGACCAGTGACACTGAACCAGCGACAACTGAACCATGACTGAACCAGCGACAACTGAACCAGTGACAAGTGAGCCAGTGACAACTGAACCAGGGACAACTGAACCAGGACAACTGAACCAGTGGCAACTGAACCATGGACACTGAACCAGTAGACAACTGAACCAGTAGACAACTGACCAGTGACACTGAACCAGTGACAACTGAACCTGACAACTGAACCAGTGACAACTTAACCAGTATACAACTGAACCAGTGACAACTGAACCAGTGACAACTGAACCAGTGACAACTGAACCAGTGACAACTGAACCAGTGACAACTGAACCAGTGGACAACTGAACCAGTGACAACTGAAACAGTGACAACTGAACCAGTGACAACTGAACCAGTGATAACTGAACCAGTATGGCAACTGAACCAGTGGACGACTGAACCAGTGGACAACTAATGTCGTACTGCGCTGTATAGGTATAAGCAAGGCAGCGCGTGGCTGGACGGACGGTCTGTGCCAATCTGCCGGTCTGCCAATTGATCTGTGTCCGATCTATTAGAGTGTCCGTCCGAGAGCCATACGACGGCTGACAGGGCTGACAGAGCCTGGTGATCGCGAACTGGTATGGTAACTGTTACGCCCACCTGGGACGCCCGAATAGTTAGCAACGTATAAATAATATTCACTTTGATGGCCTCACTCGGGACAGACAGGGCACGCAACGTGGGCTTGGCAGAGTTCAGCCCGCCTGCGCCCAGAGGAATCTCCGGCATATAAATGGATTCGCTGTTCGGGCTTACATCGGGCTTACGCCAAACGTCGCACAACTAGGGCTAAACAACGGCTGTCCTGAGCTCGCCGAGAGGGCATATACCTACGGCAGAGCATGGGCTTTAGTCGGCGTTTTTGTGTTATACGCCGACTTTAGTCTTTAGCCCAAGCGCTTGCCGACTCCAAGCGCTAGCCGACTTTAGCCCGATTAACCCGCGCCGGGCTCCGAGAGATTCCGCGCCGGGCCGCGGGGGGGGGGGTGTCTGAACACCCCCCCCCCCCCTTCTAACTCGGCTCCTGGGCCACGTAGCGACACGCGGTAAGCGGCAATCGAAAGAACGTCAAAAATAAGGACGAAAACACTTCGGTCATTTTTTGGGTCAGGTCAAAGGTCAGGTCACCAGAGGTCACCAGAGGTAAAATGTTGACTATTTCAACATTTTGGAAATTGCCAACGGCTATCTCCGGAACCGATAGAGCTACAGCGCCGCAAAAAAGCGCATTCGATAGCCCTTTTACAGACCTTTCTGAGTAATGTTCTCAGATTTGACCTCAGGTCAACGGTTTAGCCTCCATAGGGCAAAAACTCCAAAAATAGCCCTTTTTACGAAAAGCAGTTTTTTAGGCAATAACTTTTGACTCAAAAGAGCTATGACATTACTTTTGCCAGCATCGTGTTCCTCTCGTCGAGACGCGTCGGATGAACTATAATTTGACCTTGAAAGATCAACTTGAAAATTTGACCTCAGGTCAAGGTCATGACCTGACCGGAAAAGGTCATGCTGCATATCAGTCGATCCGCAACGTCGAGCCGAACACATCTAAGGCGTTTTCAGCGCTCTAGCACGCCTCTATCAGAAGCTATCATCGAAAAACTGTCAGATTCTGTTCGTGACCTGAGATGACCTCGGGGACATAACAAGGGGTCACAGTTGCCATTTTCTGGTTCAGTGTGTCTATTTTACCTACATCTCGATGTTTGAGAGTGTCTAGAATAGCGTTCGTGCAAAACAGACGCTTTTCAATTTTCTCCCATTGACTTATAATGGAGAGGCCGCAAAATTGACCTGACCTTAGGTCACCGATATCAAAATTCCGAGATATACATTTTATAGATAGTGTTGCTCTAATCAATCGCTGAAAGCTTTAAGGCAATCGTTCCGTCGGTGTAGCTATGACGAGCATTCTTATTTTTCTGAGGTGAGGTCACTTGGCGTGACCTGGTGACCTGACCTAAGGTGACCTGGGTCTGAAATTTTCACAACATGTGCGGAAAAGATGCACCGGAGCGCCGCCCGTTTTTGAGATATCTGTGAAAAACCGCAAGGTTGGTGTTCAAACACCCCGGCCCGGCGCGGGTTAAAAGTCTCTGGCAAGCCGCTTTTCAGCCTGCTTAGGCCCGGAGTAAAATTGCTTGCTGGGCTACTGGTTAGTGGTTCAGTTGTCACTGGTTCAGTTGCCACTGGTTCAGTTGTCACTGGTTCAGTTCACAGTTGTCCACTGGTTCAGTTGTCCACTGGTTCAGTTGTCCACTGGTTCAGTTGTCCACTGGTTCAGTTGTCCACTGGTTCAGTTGTCCACTGGTTCAATTGTCACTTGTTCAGTTGTCACTGGTTCAGTTGTCATACTGGTTCAGTTGTCACTGGTTCAGTTGTCACTGGTTCAGTTGTCACTGGTTCAGTTGTCACTGGTTCAGTTGTCTACTGGTTCAGTTGTCCACTGGTTCAGTTGTCCACTGGTTCAGTTGTCACTGGTTCAGTTGTCCCTGGTTCAGTTGTCACTGGTTCAGTTGTCACTGGTTCAGTTGTCCCTGGTTCAGTTGTTACTGGTTCAGTTGTCCCTGGTTCAGCTGTCACTGGTTCAGTTGTCCCTGGTTCAGTTGTCACTGGTTCAGTTGTCCTGGTTCAGTTGTCACTGGTTCAGTTGTCATGGAACCCTAATACCCATTTCAAAAATCAAAAAGTTTCCAGTCCCGATACTTACCGAACGCTAGGTGGCAGGTCGATCGCCCGGATAGGAGTTTCCTATCCATCTTTCATCCATGATCCATGACTCTAGGCTGCCGTATCGACTGAAGCGATTCCTTTTTCGGCCTCCGCCTACTTAATTTTATTGATTTTCATTAAAACAGTCTCACTTCTCCCAATCCACTTCTCACTTCTAAATACTCATTATGAAATAGCACAAAGGAAGAGAAACGAGAGAAACTACTGTACAATTATATGGCTGCAATATGGCAGCACTACACAACGACGCAGTAGTGTCACGTGACCAGCTTCCGATCCTCAACACATTCGTCGGCGTCTGTCACGTGACTCCACCGAGGTGATATAAGCCCGCGACACCGGCGACGCGGCCTCTTTTCCAAAACGTGGGAGAGGGGGAAGGTCATGCCGGAGCCTAGCGAAGTTATTCCAACAAACGGCGTCACGAACGGGGTGGCGCGGTTCCAGGGCATGGAATCGGACGGCCTGGAGCCCGAAGAGACGTTCCTGTTCACATCGGAGTCGGTCGGAGAGGGACATGCTGGTGAGTAAATTGGGGTGGCGTTGGTGCGCCGCAAATGTCGCGGCGTGGGTTTGCTGTTACCTTACCTTACCTTACCTTCGTGGTGATCGGGATTGAAAAGGCCACTTGGCCTGGGGATCCCGCTCTCATCGAGCTCGTGTCGGGATACAGGCTAGGCTCTCAGGGATAGGGGGTGTCGTACATGATGCCACCCCAGTGCTTGTCCAGCTGGGCCTTGAACTGGTTGACGGACTGTGCCGTGACCACCGCACTTGGTAGGGAGTTCCAGTCGTTGATGACCCTGAAGCTGAACGCGTTTCTGCGCACGAGTTTGGTGGCCCTCGGTTTCTCGAGCTTCCACTCGTGGCCCCTGGTTCGTTTTTGATAAATTCGATCAAATCAATGATTGAAATGTTGAAGGTAATTAACATTGAAATTAAGATGTTTGATTTTTGATGAATGATATGAGTGTCATGCTGGTTGATGGTTATTGTGATTTGTGATTTAGCTGGGTGAATGCCTTGTGGGGACCCTGCCCTGGACCAGCAAAGTGTGAAAGTGGAGTGCGGTAGCGGCTGGCACTGACTGTAAATATCTTAGGGGTGCTTTGATACTTGGTTTCAGCATGAATAACTCATGAAATCAGGACATCAAACTATATAATATGGTATGATTTTCACAATCTGTTGAGCATTCCGACCTTTTATATAAAAGTACAACCATTTGTCAGAGTAGACTTATGCGATTGTGTGCATGTGTGTCGTTATGGTTGATCATGGACAGATGCTACAGCGGTTGAATCTGTCCTTTCATGCCTGCATTCACTCGTGTTTATGGCCTATATTGATCAGCAGTAATTCCCAATGACTGTGAATTGCTTCTGGTGACTGGCAATTGGATACTGTTAAAGGAAAAGGGCCACCTTCGTGAAATATGAAGATATCGTTTTTCATTTTGACATTATTTTTCATTTTCTTTTTAAAACTGGTGCCAGAAGTGCACAATTCGCGAAAAAGTATTTAAAACTATTTCAATTTAACATATTGGTACTATGTTGATACTCTCTACGGCACCTACTGTATGATGGCATAGCGATGACGTCACACTCAAGCCAATCAGCGTTCAGAAGACAGACTCGTCGGATTGTGTCAGATAAGCTGATTGGTTAAAGCTGAGCTGGTTGGAGCTGATTGGTAAAAAACCAAAGCCTCGCCGCGGGTGGCTGTATTGTCTGATAAGAACGCGTTGCTGGGATAAGGACGCATTCCTGGCGTATTTTCTTTTAAAATTGCCGATAACTACGAATGGAGGCCGAAATCGGCCGAAAGGAGGTAGACAGGTAGGTTTTCGGGCACGGGCTACAAGATGGCTATCTCAGTTTCAATCCCCATGTTAAAGGTGGCCCTTTTCCTTTAAAGATAAACTGTAAGCTGGGTGAAATTCCCTTTTGCACCCTAGGCTCAAAATTGAGTAAAGACAGACCACACCATATTGTCAAAAACCATATATCAACCTGAAAAATTATTTATATAATCTTAACAGGTATCAAAAGTACAAGCAGAAATAACCAAACCTTAGCTAACCTGACCTAACCTTACATAATGTAAAATGACCTTACCTGACGAAATGTGCGGGGTGGAATGACTAAATGTGTGCAATGTAAATGCAGCAACTGACCTGAAACATGGTTTTTAGTTTTAGATAGCCTACCCCTGAAATAAACCCTAAACCCCTGAAATAAGTTATCCAATCACCTAAATGGGTAAGGGGGCAGGGGACCATTTTCATAAGGTTATGAAATGAACTACGTAAAACAAGGAGAGCTAAGCAGATACGTACTCTTTTTTTTTTTTATAAAAATTAGTAGTGGAAAATGGCTATGGAAAATTAGAGGTTAGAGTGGAAAAGTACATTTGCTTGTACCTATGCCATTCCCCATCCAGATAAATAAATTTTGGGACACTGGGCAAATCAGCCACCAATTCGGGATTTAAGAACCCATCCATGAACATGATTAAAAGCACCAATTTTGCTTGGGAGATGGTTTGGGAAGGATGGGATAAGTTTTGGGAGATACTCCCCTGCTCAAACTTTCCTGTACGTTTGGGATTTCCCTGTGTTCCAGTACGTTCATTTGTCTCAACGTTCAGGTACGTTCGGGATCTCACATCGTTCTGGTACGTCCCGGTAAGTTGTGGATACGTTCAGGATGTCCCAATGTCTCAAGTGGCGGCCTCTCATAGCTGAACCGCACACACACCATGAATTTTACCGATTGGCAGTCAAGAAATGACAAACTACAGTAGGCGGCAGCATGCTTTTTTTTTTACAAAAGGCGGCGACCTGACAGCGACTTCGAATTTGCTAGATGGCGGTATGTGGTCATGGGACGATTTGGAATTTCCGGCTCAGCTTATTCTGATTGATCGGGAAATAGTTCCGGAAATCGTTCGGGGTATTCTAAGTCTTGACCCTGTATTAGTACGCTGATATGATCATTGTCCATGCTTATTATTATCATGAATGGTTAGGTTCAGCAATGGCTCGGGTGCTGACTTAGTTTGTGTACCTTTCAAGCTGCTTAGTGCTTACTGCAGTGGTTTGCAAATTTCGCACTTATTTGTTCTTAATTCTGTTTTCCTTTGCTTTCCCGGTTACTCCGGCTTCCCCGTTGATGACTTATGTTGAATGCTGCCCCAAACTATTGAAATTAAAACCAAAATATCAACATCACCACCTGTCCCAAGTCCGGCCTCATCGGCCCTTGTAGCCGCCGATGCGACGTCTCTACCCTAGGTGTCATTCGACCTGCCAAGAGGCGTAGTAGTCGCCTGCAATGGCGCCCCGAATATCGTGGCTAATTTTATCTACTCCCCTGACAAAGAGTGGCCGGGTCCCCTGCTGCGTGACGGCTCGGCCGCAGCGCCTGCAGGGAAGGTGGGAGATGGGAAAGTAAAGAGGATATAGCATTTCTGCAGTGATTGGATTGTATTGCGGGCTATCTGGCCATTTTGTGAGTCGTTTGCTCTGTTTTGGGCATTCGGGACCACGCGCATTTATGAGTTCTCGCGTCTTTCTTGCGTATTGTATTGTATTTGTATTTAGAGCGATCCACATACAAAGTGCGTGACGATTACTGCTCAGAGCGTAACATTAGATGATACTCAATCCCAAGGTTTTTTTTTCCTTGCAAGTTTTTAGTCGGTACATATTCATTCGCGATAGCCTCTATAGAGTCTCAGCTTCGTTGATTCAGAGGCCAGTTTTACCAACAGAAAAATAGCAGCCCGGCGCAATTTTTCTGTCAAAAACCAGCCGACGAGTTTCACCAACCAGGCGAAAAAATATCCGCCGGCGTGAAAAAATATCAGCCAGAAAAATAGCCAATGAGTTTCACCAACGGCAAATGCGGCATTAATGGAGTGTTATTTTGCGCCATTATTTGTAGAAAAACAGCCCAAAAAATAGACGGGGGACCCCGTCTATTTTTTGATGTGGTGTTGGAACAATTGGCCTCATTTGTTACTAATTATCGTGATTTGCGCTTCCCAGTTGATATAATAATTTAGTATCATTCATGGCCAATTTGTAAAGCATCTGGGCTTCAAGATTAGAAGAGGAATACTGATGATATTGCGTAAAGAAAGAGCCTTTGTCACCAGGCAGGACCAAAAGGAACCAACAAGACTGGTGTTTGGTGTTGTGGTGTTAGTTTTTTTCGTTTATATTATCTTTTTGCTTCAAGCACCCAACAGCAAGATGATAGCACATTATTAACTAGTGGTCAGCTTACAAGTTCATTGCTCATGCGAGTCGCACGGAAGTGGAAAATAAAATAATGATGGAAGATCATTTTCGAAAATTGAAGGTGCTTGAACAAATGCTGGAAGGAGAGGCAGAGAGGGTAGGCTCATTGGACTCAAGATTTTAAATAAATATGTCACTGTTTTCACATATTCAGCTACATTTGACAATGCAAGGGGTCAACTACTGATACCACTACTACTTTTGGGTGGAACTTACTAGTTACTTGAGCTGTGCGGGATAGGGAAGGTGCAATTGACATGGCTAAGACCCAAATGGCAAGATTTTCAAGATCAATGACAGTAAATTTAAAAAAAGAAATTGAATAGCATGAAAGAAATGTATAAAGGCTTGTTTTTGAAGCCAAACGTGCAAAGTTTGCATGGTTGCGAACCCGAACAAACTTGCTGCCATAAGATTGTGCCACTGAGCTCAGCAAGTCATGCTGCCAATATTGAAGGAAAAGAAAATAATAGTAATGTTGTAAAATGTAAATGAATCCATAACTGTTGTGTGTGCACTGTGCTGACTGCTGATATTGAATGCATGTGTATCTTGCATGCATGAGTCATGCAGGGATCATGTTAAAACTGGCTGTAAGTATTGTGAGTAAGTTTTGCAAAATTGTGGAGGCACCAGGCAAATTGCGGCCGAAATGTTATTTGTTCACCTCAGCGCTGAAATTTCTGCTCACAGAGTTTTCAGATCATGCGCCGAAATGTTCATGCAGCCCATCTATTACACTGGTCATGTTGACAATGACAAGGATTTTTTCCCAGTCTCATGTTGAAATACAATAATAATTCACTTAGCACGATTTTAGCTTATGTTTTTCATGCCAGTTCCTAGAATAAAGCAGCCAATATTTTCTGTCATGTGAGAAATATAATAACAATATGCACAATTGCAGGCTGTGGCATGTTGTGAGGTTTTTCCTTGTTTATTGCTGAGGTTTTTCCAGTCTCTGCTGCAAAAACGGTGATGAATCCACCATCGTCCGACGGTTTCGATGACGCCAATCATCGGCGAGTGTTGCTGTGATGGCCGACCTGACTGAGCGCACAGCGGCAGCCGCCGTCGCCAATAACGACAGTGAGGACACCTCCGAGTCGGACGGAGACGCCGCCGCTGACGACTTCACCGTGCTGGACGAGGTGGAGCGCTCGAGCCGACAGACCGTGCACCGCGTGCGCTGCCCGACTGGCTGGCGCACCTGCAGCCGATTGGCGACCGGCGGCCGGCGCCGGCCAATCTGCCGGCGCTCTGCCCCGAGCTGCGCGCCCGGCTGGCCGCCGAGGGCATCGAACAGGTGTTCCTGGTGCAGGTGACGGTGCTGCCCGAGCTGCTGGCGGCCGCAGAGTCGCCACTGCCACCGGCCGACCTCTGAGTCTCGGCGCCGGCCGGCCGCTCGGTGCCCGCCGTGTTCCGCCAGTACGACGCCGACACGCCGCTCTGCGTCCAGCTGCTTGGTGGAGACACAGTGGCACGAGGGGGCGCCAACTGGTGGCGGTGGGGCCGCGCGGCCCGGCCTCCCTGGCTGATCGTGGTGAGCACTCCCGGCTGGCTGATGGATCACATAACCAGCGCCGAGGGCTTCTCGCTACCGCACCTGCGCTACCTGGTGATCGACGAAGCCGACCGGGTGATCGAAATGGCCGAGACGGGCTGGCTGAAAGCGGTGGAGCGGGTGGCGGCGGCCACGGCCCGCCGCCCTGCATCGCCGGCCGGCTGACGGCCGCCGCCGTCTGCGCGCCTCACCTGCCGCTTCAGAAGCTGCCATTCTTGGCCACCCTGTCACAGAACCCGGAGGCCGGAGAAGCTGGAGCGAATGTCGCTGTTCCAGCCGCGACTGCTGGTGGTCGGCACGGCGGCCGCCGCCGTCGCACTGCCCGGTCAGTTCGTCGGCAGGTTCACCACGCCGGCCGAGCTGAGCGAGTCGTTCAACGTGGTGGCGCCGCAGCCGCTGAAGCCGCTGCTGATGCACCATTTGCTCCGACAGCCCGACTGGCGACGCTCGCTCGTGTTGGTCAACTGGAACGAGGTGGCGCACCAGCTGGAGCTACCGCTGTCTGTGCTGGGCGCGCGCGTGACTGAGTTCTGTGGGGTAGTGCCGGCGTGCCGGCGGCGGCGCGCGCTAGGTGAGATGGCCGCGCTGGTGTGCTCGAGGCTATAGCGCGCGGTATTGACGTGGACGCCGTGGACGCGGTCGTGTCGTACGACATCCCGGCGCTGTTGAAGACGTACACTGCGTGCGTCGGACGGCGCGCATCAGCCGGGCCGGCCAGGCGGTCAAGCTAATGTTGGAGCGCAGCAATTTCCAGCGGCTGATGGTGCAGGCGGGCGGCCGGGTGCGGGAGACGCTGGCGCTGCTGGACGACCTACGAGCTGCGCCAGTACGAGGCGACCTACGTCAGTGGATTTACACACTAGCTTCTAGTGGATCGCTGTTGTTTTTTTATGCTCATTGCTCATGATTTATTTACATTTTAGAAATATTGCAATGAAATAGATGTATGCCTTGTCATCAGCCTAGAAAAGTTAAAGTAAGTAAAGCGTTTTAGTTGCATAATGTATGTTTGTTCATGAACACGAATTTAACATGTCCTAACTCCCAAACATTTCGATATTAGACCCGAGTTACAAACCAATCGAAAGGCTTAGACGATCATTTGGGGCGTAGCCAGACGGCTCGGCTGGGTGTGAAAGCCGGCGACCAAGGTGGTGACCACCCGATCATAATGCACAGCGGTCTCCGTCGGACGATTGTGTCCGCGCGCAACGAATGATCTGGGCACACGCAGAGTAGTTCGGCAGGACTTTCCACTGAGCGGTACTGGGCGCAGTCGAACGACGGTCGACGACGCTAGCGCAGGTATTGTTAATTTGTTACGACTTACGAGCCGGACCAGTGTAGCGGGCCCGGAGCAAATATTCTTTGCTGTGTGGCGTTCCTTCTTCTCGACCGGGCCCGGCAAACGGGGCCTGCATATCGGCTAAAACCACCTAGCCGGGCAGTCTGACCTCCACCTCGCCGAAGCGGAGCGAACGACGTACCCTCAGCCCTGCAATGACCGCGGTGCAGCAGTTAATCTGGGTAGGTATTTTCCTAAGGTAAGACACTCGCCTTTGCACAATGCTTTACATATATAGGCCTTGGCGAGTTCGTTAGCCCTCTTACTCCCGCTAGAAGGTGCTAATGCAGTGCACGCGAAGCCGCCTCGTAGCACCGCAGTTCAACTTCAATCGCTCGGCAGCGGAACTGTCCGTCGTCCGTCCAGCTTCAGGTGGCGTCTCTGGGAGCAATGCTGACCGCTTATTTGCCGCTCTTTTGAAAGCTAGGAAAGAGGTGCGGCTCCCGGATCTGTCGGGAGCGGGACTCATAGGCGGCGGAACGGGTAGGGCACCGGGGCACCGTGCCTCCCTTTGATTTTGACATTTTAATATAAGCCCTATGGGCGTTGCATGGAAAGAATGGGACCAAAAGTCGGCAGTGCCCCCTTAATTGAAGGTGTTCCGCTGCCACTGGAGTGGTCCCATCTAGTCCCCACCTCATAGGTGGAGGTCCACACATTGCGTTCTCGGTCTACACGATGATTTTCTACAAGGGCGACTAAAAACAGACAAAAAGGTACATAGCAAGTTGAAGGTATTGTAAAAAATAATATAATAGGCTGACATGAAAAAGATCCATCTTAAATTTGCCTTAAATGCAAGCTTCCTTACGTCACCTTTATGAATGAAGTACCTACGTTTACAATTTGGTAGTTTTGTATTGATTGGCTTTTGCTGGGCACCAGAATGTTAATATAGATATGAAAGTTTATAATGCTCTACTTTGTTGTTATTACTCTTGAAAATAATGTAATAATTTACGATAATAATATTTCGAAATGTATACAGCATTTGCATTAGAAATCACGTTTCAATTTGATTGAAAACATGCTTTAAATTATTTATTAACCTCCTTGACATATCGTAATTTGATATCGTAACAGAATATCAGCTGACTAACGGCGACAAATAATTTCCGTCCGAAGTCGGCTGGAATTTTTTGTTGGTGAAACTCGTGGCTGTGTGGCGTCTATTTTTTCGGCTGGATATTTTATTTCGGCGGCCGGCTGGTATTTTTTGGTAAAACTGGCCTCAGCTCTGCGGCTGCGAACTCGCTGGGTCATTGACCTGAGCTTTTACCTCCCTGAATGCCGTGCCGGTGACCTCGAAATGCGCACCGGGCGACCTCGAAATGCGCAGCTCGCCGGTGCGTGTGGCGCCTCAGGCGATAGGCGAACCGCGCTGCGCTGTTACGACTCGCGTGTTGTGCTTGAGCGGGAGAAATTGGACGCTAATGGAGGGAAAAAGGAATATGATGCGTTATTCTGCTGCCAGTAGCGATGTCGATGAAAAGTGGAAGAGAAATATGCTGCGAAGAAAGAAATTTATGGGGAAATTTCAAAGATATCGTTTGTGAGTAGGTACTTTTTTGTTACAACTCTTACGAAGTTCAAAGGGAACGCCTCTTAAGTCAGAAAGTAATAGTAGAAGTGAATAGAAAAAGAAATATCGCCAGAGTCATCGATTTAGTCCACGGGTTTACTGTCTAACCCATTTTCCATGTTATGGTATCCAGACGCGATCTGCGACCAAGTGACATGCCATCCTTGTAATGCAAGGACTGGATACATATAATAGGATATACAAGGATAATACATATCTACCATGTTTAGGTACTATTTTCTAACCTTTTTAATTGTTTTCAGACAAGATCTGCGACCAAGTGACAAATGCCATCCTTGTAATGCTAGGATACATATAGTGGAATGTACAAGGGTAATCCAGAATTGGAGGATCAAAAGCATGCGATAGCATGCTTTTGCATCCGGAAATTCCCATTGGTGGGTCGCTGAAGAAAAGTTCGGCCAAGCCTGTTTGTCAGTATGTGAGTATGTGAGTGAGTATGTGAGTTTGTCCAAGCCTTTTTGGACCTGAGGCCAGTTTTACCAACAGAAAAATAGCAGCCCGGCGCAATTTTTCTGTCAAAAACCAGCCGACGAGTTTCACCAACCAGGCGAAAAAATATCCGCCGGCGTGAAAAAGTATCAGCCAGAAAAATAGCCAATGAGTTTCACCAACGGCAAATGCGGCATTAATGGAGTGTTATTTTGCGCCATTATTTGTAGAAAAACAGCCAAAAAAATAGACGGGGGACCCCGTCTATTTTTTTGATGTCGTGTTGGAACAATTGGCCTCATTTGTTACTAATTATCGTGATTTGCGCTTCCCAGCTGATATAATAATTTAGTATCATTCATGGCCAATTTGTAAAGCATCTGGGCTTCAAGATTAGAAGAGGAATACTGATGATATTGCGTAAAGAAAGAGCCTTTGTCACCAGGCAGGACCAAAAGGAACCAACAAGACTGGTGTTTGGTGTTGTGGTGTTAGTTTCTTCGTTTATATTATCTTTTTGCTACAAGCACCCAGCAGCAAGATGATAGCACACTATTAACTAGTGGTCAGCTTACAAGTTCATTGCTCGTGCGAGTCGCACGGAAGTGGAAAATAATGATGGAAGATCATTTTCGAAAATTGAAGGTGCTTGAACAAATGCTGGAAGGAGAGGCGGAGAGGGTAGGCTCATTGGACTCAAGATTTTAAATAAATATGTCACTGTTTTCACATATTCAGCTACATTTGACAATGCAAGGCGCCAACTACTGATACCACTACTACTTTTGGGTGGAACTTACTTGAGCTGTGCGGAATAGGGAAGGTGCAATTGACATGGCTAAGACCAAAATGGCAATATTTTCAAGATCAATGACAGTAAATTGAAAAAAAAAGAAATTGAATAGCATGAAAGAAATGTATAAAGGCTTGTTTTTGAAGCCAAACGTGCAAAGTGAAAGTTTGCATGGTTGCGAACCCGAACAAACTTGCTGTCATAAGATTGTGCCACTGAGCTCAGCAAGTCATGCTGCCAATATTGAAGGAAAAGAAAAGAATAGTAATGTTGTAAAATGTAAATGAATCCATAACTGTTGTGTGTGCACTGTGCTGATATTGAATGCATGTGTATCTTGCATGCATGAGTCATGCAGGGATCATGTTAAAACTGGCTGTAAGTATTGTGAGTTAGTTTTGCAAAATTGTGGAGGCACCAGGCAAATTGCGGCTGAAATGTTATTTGTTCACCTCAGCGCTGAAATTTCTGCTCACAGAGTTTTCAGATCATGCGCCGAAATGTTCATGCAGCCCATTCGTTACACTGGTCATGTTGACAGTGACAAGGATTTTTTTCCCAGTCTCATGTTGAAATACAATAATAATTCACTTAGCTTGATTTTAGCTTATGTTTTTCATGCCAGTTCCTAGAATAAAGCAGCCAATATTTTCTGTCATGTGAGAAATATAATAACAATGTGCACAATTGCAGGCTGTGGCATGTTGTAAGGTTTTCCTTGTTTATTGCTGAGGTTTTTCCAGTCTCTGCTGCAAAAACGGTGATGAATCCACCATCGTCCGACGGTTTCGATGACGCCAATCATCGGCGAGTGTTGCTGTGATGGCCGACCTGACTGAGCGCACAGCGGCAGCCGCCGTCGCCAATAACGACAGCGAGGACACCTCCGAGTCGGACGGAGACGCCGCCGCTGACGACTTCACCGTGCTGGACGAGGTGGAGCGCTCGAGTCGACAGACCGTGCACCGCGTGCGCTGCCCGACTGGCTGGCGCACCTGCAGCCGATTGGCGACCGGCGGCCGGCGCCGGCCAATCTGCCGGCGCTCTGCCCCGAGCTGCGCGCCCGGCTGGCCGCCGAGGGCATCGAACAGGTGTTCCTGGTGCAGGTGACCGTGCTGCCCGAGCTGCTGGCGGCCGCAGAGTCGCCACTGCCACCGGCCGACCTCTGAGTCTCGGCGCCGGCCGGCCGCTCGGTGCCCGCCGTGTTCCGCCAGTACGACGCCGACACGCCGCTCTGCGTCCAGCTGCTGGGTGGAGACACAGTGGCACGAGGGGGCGCCAACTGGTGGCGGTGGGGCCGCGCGGCCCGGCCTCCCTGGCTGATCGTGGTGAGCACTCCCGGCTGGCTGATGGATCACATAACCAGCGCCGAGGGCTTCTCGCTACCGCACCTGCGCTACCTGGTGATCGACGAAGCCGACCGGGTGATCGAGATGGCCGAGACGGGCTGGCTGAAAGCGGTGGAGCGGGTGGCGGCGGCCACGGCCCGCCGCCCTGCATCGCCGGCCGGCTGACGGCCGCCGCCGTCTGCGCGCCTCACCTGCCGCTTCAGAAGCTGCCATTATTGGCCACCCTGTCACAGAACCCGGAGGCCGGAGAAGCTGGAGCGAATGTCGCTGTTCCAGCCGCGACTGCTGGTGGTCGGCACGGCGGCCGCCGCCGTCGCACTGCCCGGTCAGTTCGTCGGCAGGTTCACCACGCCGGCCGAGCTGAGCGAGTCGTTCAACGTGGTGGCGCCGCAGCCGCTGAAGCCGTTGCTGATGCACCATTTGCTCCGACAGCCCGACTGGCGACGCTCTCTCGTGTTGGTCAACTGGAACGAGGTGGCGCACCAGCTGGAGCTACCGCTGTCTGTGCTGGGCGTGCGCGTGACTGAGTTCTGTAGGGTAGTGCCGGCGTGCCGGTGGTGGCGCGCGCTAGCTGAGATGGCCGCGCTGGTGTGCTCGAGGCTATAGCGCGCGGTATTGACGTGGACGCCGTGGACGCGGTCGTGTCGTACGACATCCCGGCGCGGTTGAAGACGTACACTGCGTGCGTCGGACGGCGCGCATCCGCCGGGCCGGCCAGGCGGTCAAGCTAATGTTGGAGCGGTAGCGCAGCAATTTCCAGCGGCTGATGATGCAGGCGGGCGGCCGGGTGCGGGAGACGCTGGCGCTGCTGGACGAGCTACGAGCTGCGCCAGTACGAGGCGACCTACGTCAGTGGATTTCCACACTTGCTTCTAGTGGATCGCTGTTGTTTTTTTATGCTCATTGCTCATGATTTATTTACATTTTAGAAATATTGCAATGAAATACATGTAGGTATGCCTTGTCATCAGCCTAGAAAAGTTAAAGTAAGTAAAGCGTTTTAGTTGCATAATGTATGTTTGTTCATGAACACGGATTTAACATGTCCTAACTCCCAAACATTTCGATATTTGACCCGAGTTACAAACCAATCGAAAGGCTTAGACGATCATTTGGGGCGTAGCCAGACGGCTCGGCTGGGTGTGAAAGCCGGCGACCAAGGTGGTGACCATCCGATCATAATGCACAGCGGTCTCCGTCGGACGATTGTGTCCGCGCGCAACGAATGATCTGGGCACACGCAGAGGAGTTCGGCAGGACTCTCCACTGAGCGGTACTGGGCGCAGTCGAACGACGGTCGACGACGCTAGCGCAGGTATTGTTAATTTGTTACGACTTACGAGCCGGACCAGTGTAGCGGGCCTGGAGCAAATATTCTTTGCTGTGTGGCGTTCCTTCTGCTCGACCGGGCCCGGCAAACGGGGCCTGCATATCGGCTAAAACCACCTAGCCGGGCAGTCTGACCTCCACCTCGCCGAAGCGGAGCGAACGACGTACCCTCAGCCCTGCAATGACCGCGGTGCAGCAGTTAATATGGGTAAGTATTTTCCTAAGGTAAGACACTCGCCTTTGCACAATGCTTTACATATATAGGCCTTGGCGAGTTTGTTAGCCCTCTTACTCCCGCTAGAAGGTGCTAATGCAGTGCACGCGAAGCCGACTCGTAGCACCGCAGTTCAATCGCTCGGCTGCGGAACTGTCCGTCGTCCGTCCAGCTTCAGGTGGCGTCTCTGGGAGCAATGTTGACCGCTTCTTTGCCGCTCTTTTGAAAGCTAGGAAAGAGGTGCGGCTCCCGGATCTGTCGGGAGCGGGACTCATAGGCGGCGGAACGGATAGGGCACCGGGGCACCGTGCCCCCCTTTGATTTTGACATTTTAATATAAGCCCTATGGGCGTTGCATGGAAAGAATGGGACCAAAAGTCGGCAGTGCCCCCTTAATTGAAGGTGTTCCGCTGCCACTGGAGTGGTCCCATCTAGTCCCCACCTCATAGGTGGAGGTCCACACATTGCGTTCTCTGTCTACACGATGATTTTCTACAAGGTGCGACTAAAAACAGACAAAAAGGTACATAGCAAGTTGAAGGTATTGTAAAAATTAATATAATAGGCTGACAGGAAAAAGATCCATCTTATATTTGCCTTAAATGCAAGCTTCCTTACGTCACCTTTATGAATGACGCACCTACGTTTACAATTTGGTAGTTTTGTATTGATTGGCTTTTGCTGGGCACCAGAATGTTATTATAGATATGAAAGTTTATAATGCTCTACTTTGTTGTTATTACTCTTGAAAATAATGTAATAATTTACGATAATAATATTTCGAAATGTATTTAGCATTTGTGTAAGAAATCACGCTTCAATTTGATTGAAAACATGCTTTAAATGATTTATTAACCTCCTTGACATATCGTAATTTGATATCGTAACAGAATATCAGCTGACTACCGGCGACAAATAATTTCCGTCCGAAGTCGGCTGGAATTTTTTGTTGGTGAAACTCGTGGCTGTGTGGCGTCTATTTTTTCGGCTGGATATTTTATTTCGGCGGCCGGCTGGTATTTTTTGGTAAAACTGGCCTCTGGAGTCAAAATGGGTGGACCGATCGGGACGAAAGTGGGACCGTTCGACTCGTCTCCGGCGAGGTAAACTTTTGGTACTGGCCTCGGTTCGCTCAGTGCTTCGTGGCACATGCTATTCCGCTTCAAAGTTTCGGTGACACGAAATTTTTTGTCAAGGCTACAGGTCAACCCGAGGTCACGGACAAAGCCACACTGGCGGGACACATCGGTAACACCTTGAATCAGTTTCCAGGGGGGTCACCGTCTGCGAGGGGTGCAGGCTGCACGTGCTGGGGGCGGAAAACCGTTTTGACGTGAGGTCCTCTGGCTCAAAGAAATTTTGAGCTATCAACCTCAATATCGGTTCAATGGTAGTCTCAGGCAAGGCCTCCAAAATAGTGCACATTTGGTTGAGCTAAACTCTGTGGTGCATGAGCTAGGTACGTGCAAGCCGATTGCACCCCTTCGTGCGTTGCCACGCCTGCAGGGTAAACGGCCGCTCTAACTGGTTCAAAACTTGCAGGTCATAAGAAGAATACATTGAGTCGTAACATTCCGGCGAGATGATATCCCAGGGGTGCAAGCTGCGCGTGCGGGGGGCGGATAACGGTTTTGACTAGGGATCCTCTGATCCCGGGAAACGTCGATCTAGCGACACAAAAGTCGGTACACTGATAGAACTAGACACACGCTACATGATGTTATGAAAATGACTGCACTGGGGTGCCTGGGACATGAACTATGCACGTGCAGTTAATTCATACCATACTGTAGGAAGATATCCGCACCAATCTCACGTGCTTCGAAGCATTTTTGGGATGTTTCGTTTGGTTTCAGGTTCAGTCCAAGCTCAGTCGGAGTTCTATAGCCTTGGCTCAGTCTGGGTTTCGGTGGTTTGGCCCGGTGTGTGCCCTCAGTACCGTTCCTCCAATTCTGGCCCAAGGCAACGCAAGAGCGCTGCCGGCATCTAGTACATATACCATGCCTAGGTACTATTTTCTAACCTTCTTTTCGTTTGTTTTTCAGACAAGATCTGCGACCAAGTGAGTGATGCCATCCATGTGTTATATCCACCATGCCTAGGTACTATTTTCTAACCTTCTTTTTCGTTTGTTTTTTTCAGACAAGATCTGCGACCAAGTGAGCGATGCCATTCTGGACGCCTATCTGCGGCTGGACCCGGACGCCAAGGTGGCCTGCGGTGAGTGTATACAGAGCTGGGAGTTCACGAGTTTGACGGCGTGTTTGGAGTTGAATATCTGTGGAGAGTGAATGGAGTTAAACGAAGGTTATGTGATGTCTGTATCTGCTCTGGCAAGATGTGTGTAGTGAGTCAACTGGGTTCTTAATGAGTTCCTGGTGGGTTATTGTGAGTTCTTTTTAGAGTTTTTTTTTTTTTGCGAGATGTTACTGAGCTGTCTGCTAGTGGGTAATGTGCAGTGCAGTAAGTTGATTTCATAGGCTCATACCCTGTTGTCGGCGCCCTTGAAGCTCAAACTGAGTAACAAACATCACGATGATTCTGCTAAAATCAAAATGTTTTAGAACTATGCTCAGTGGTTTTCGTGTGTGTTTTCTCCTGTATTTCTTCGCCCACATTATTGGACCCGATACCTGTGAGATCAATTACCCCTGTACACTATCCTGCCTCCTGGACCCTGGGGACTGGCTCTTCCGTCTTACTGTAGGTGGATATAGGATATTAATAAAGGCCGATATCGAGCCAAGGAGCTGTAGCTAGATAGATGAGAGTGAGTGATATGAGCGTGTGAGCGATGGAAAAGTGAGTGAGTGAGCAATTGAAGATGTGTGAGGGGATGGAAGGGGAGGTCATATGACCTCTGCGCGTCATCTGACCTCAGTAGTTGGAGCGCCCCCGGTCCATTGAGGTCAGTCTGAGCTCGCCAAGTGACTCGACACTCGACAGACTGCCTGGGGACGATTCTGGTAGGTAAGAATTGGGCTTCCTGAGTTTATAGTTATTATTTATGTCTTGTTTTGGAGGTTTTTGTTTGATAAGATTCTACAATCTACACAGTATTGTGTTATTATATTTATCCGTTCTCCAGAAATTTTAAACAATCGCTCATTATTCTATAGAAACCCTGGCTCTATTCGGTCGCCGTTTTTATCAGCACGCTGCCAGGCAACTGGCGCTTCTCGGCTCCTAAAAAGTGAAATTCACCAGTCATCGGTGAAATTCACTCATGAGAGGTCAAGCATCGCCAGCATGCTTCTGGAAAGCGGTCGCCGAATAGCGCTCCTAGCATCGATCCATCCGCCCATCCGGCCGCCCGGGCGACCGGATGGGCGCCTCGTCGGCTGGCCGCTGACTTGTGTCGGGTTTGTTTCCTTGGAGTCTGCCCAGCGCGGTGGGGTGTAAGGGAGGGGGGGGGGGCACACCCACTCCCTAACAGCAATGGAAGGACGGTTGGTTATGAGTCTGTTCCAGTCGCACTTCCTAACACCTCTAAACTCCTCCAAGAGCAAGATAGAGGAGGTTGGAGCAGGGCCCTCCTTGGCTTTGTAGGGGCTAGAGCTACCACTGGAACAGGGGAGCAATCTTGGAGGAGTTAAGGTGTTAGGAAGTGCGACTGGAACAGACCCTGTTACCACGGTGTATCGACTGCTTGTTTAGTGGGAGGGACGAGGAGGTGGCTGGGAGGGGGAGGGGGAGGGGCTCATAGCAACCGCCGCTGCCGCCTGCAGTGTGGTGTTTGTATGTCTGGCTGCGGGCCGGTTTGTGGTCGGGTACTCGAACCCAGCGCCGCTCAGACCACTCGTTCACTAATCCATAAGCCCACCTGGTCCACTTGTAATCATACAGACGCCTGAAGGCAAATAACGCTGCGACGGCTATGATGGGAGAAGTTCAAATAATGGGTATCATGCATCTTATATTTTGTACAAGTTCAGCCCGTATTTTTTGTTTAATAAACTTGGTTATGATGATGATGATGATGCATAGTTGATTGTGAGCTCTAGTTAAAAGTTTCGAAGTAAATACGAATGACACGTGTTTAAGTCTTATTTTCCCGGCTACCTGATGCACTCGAAATTCGCCCTTTTTTGAAATCGTTATAGTACAGACTAATTTTTTGAAGTTTTAAATGTGTTCTGATTCCACCACGACAGAACGGTAGATTCTGAGAAGATACCAGGGGCACAAAATTATAGCGGTGGCACCAACGATGTGTCAATCCGTGCTCTAGACTCTGTGCGTGGGTGGGTGCTGGCGACCGACATTTGACGTTGACAGATACTAGATAGTCCCGCATCCTTGATCCTTCCCCCCCCCCCCCGTCGCGTCCGTCTCCACCGTTATCGCTACTGGCATTCTACCGTCCGCGCAGCAGTACTACTAGTCCTAGCCTTCCGGTTTACTGGCATTCTACCATCCTCTCAACAGTATTCTACCGCTAGTCTACTGGTTTACTGGCATTCTACCGTCCCCGCGGCAGTCTACTAGCTCTAGTCTACCAGGTTTACTGCCATTCTACCGTCCCCGCAGCAGTCTACTAGTCCTAGTCTACCGGTTTCCTGCCATTCTACCGTCGCCGCGGCCGCCGTCTGTCTAGACCAGGCGCCAGGACGATAGGACTCTGGGGCGCCGGTCAATATTGGGTTACGGTCTGTGTCTGCTTTTTGTAAGTGGGCGGCGTGGTGTCATTGGGTACGCGAGACTTGCTGGCCGACAAATGCTGTAGGAAAGCTGGAAGGGCCGAAGTACGTTCAACTTTGGACGTACTATAGTCTGGCCAAGGCTATGTAAACCAGGTAGAACGCTTCCGACGAAAAACTGGGGACAAAAATGAATTTAGTAACCGTGACTCTGGGGACCAAACAATCTCAGGTGGCCATGGTAACGGGGCAAATTGGCATGATTATGCGTCTAATAACTCATTTTTCAACGAATTATTTCAGAAAAAAGCAAAAAGTCTTGTCGGACCACTACCTAAATGAATTGCAGTTTTCATAAACGATCCGAGTTTTAATCAGACTGGCCAAAATGTCAAAATCAAGTCCTAAACTGAACGGCCCGTGCTGCTATAGGTGACCTCTAATGCTCCCTCCTCTGATCTACTGGGGTCGTTGCCTCTACTGAGTTTTCTGGAGCACGGGGTGGCGGCGCTTTCTCTGGTTCTCGCCAGACCAACTTTCGCTGTTTTTGTATGGATTTGAGGTCGACGGCTCGATAGGCGGTATGGGCTTCCGTGGCGATGACTCGAGGCTCGTATAACGATGACAAGCAATATTGATGGTTAGAATATTTACAAGCCATGGTTGCAAGTCATGGTTATAAGCTAGCTTTCTGTTGACCTGTCATCACCGTGAACATCTTGAGCTTGTTTAGCTCAACATCCTTAAACCCAAATAAACTATGACCACTTCTCCATTTCCCCATGTGTCTCTTTCGCATCGGTGGTTGCTCTTGCTCTGTTTCAATATCTAACGGTATTTTCTTCTTTGACACCCACTCATGGGCGTAGGAACGGCTGGAGCATTGTGGGTGCATGGGTGCAGAAATCCAGCCATGGCCAGTGAAGCGGGGGGGGGGGGCGACACCCGAGCGAAGGCTCGTTACGAGCTTTGAGGGTGTACCATGTCGAAAAGGTACCAACCGATAAGTGCATTTGGAAGCATTGACCCTCGCATGTCGCATGTGTAGGGGGGTCGGATGAACCCCCCCCCCCATGGTTGTTCGCAAATAACTCGCGCAAAAAGCGGCCGATCGCGACGAAACTTTAAGTTCCCTCGAGTTGATCAGTTTTACACCTACTCTAAAAATTTCATGACCCTGACCCAAAAGACCTTTGACCTGTGACCTGATTCTCGAGACCATGTTCGGCCGGAATCGCGATTTGGCGTATGTCAGCTCACATTATCCGCGCATTTCCAGTCTTTTTGTGATTGTAGACGTCCAAACATGTGAAATGATGTTCTTCCCATGCATCACGGTGGGTGTGAAGATAACCTGAAGGTCAGGTCAGGTTATTGACCTTTGATGACCTCGGTTCACTTTTTCGAGTTTTACATGTTTCTAGGGTAGTTTATAGGGCTGATTTCGAATTTAGCATCCATTTGAACGTTTACGAAGTAGTTTTAGTGCTTTCGTGACATGCTACGACGCCGTCAGTGGTAGTTGACACCTACTATGGATAGCCGGTAGGACGCCTAATGGTTGACCTGACCTGACCTGACCCGATCTGGCCTAAATGCACGAAGAAATCATCTGTGATCAAAACTAACATCAGATATTCGTGATCAGCACCCCGAAAAAACCCGATAACAGCTTCACTTTACGCAGTTCTAGCAGGTCCCGATTTTCCCGACTTTTGGAATATTGACCTGACCTGCGGCCGATTTCATAAAAGGTAGTAAAATACAAACGGCGCAATTTCCCACCCGTTTTTGCCGGATTTTATGCCCTAGCGGTTTCATAAAGAAAACGGGGTTGTATTTTGCGACCGAAATTCTACTACGTCGACTTTTATGCCCAACAGCTGTTTTTGGAGAGAAATGCAGCAGATCGGTTTCATAAAACGATGCATTTTACACTCAAGTAATTTTTCATGTTCTTGATATCCCACAAAATTCTGCGTTGCTCCGAGCTGCATAAATTTGACCAAACTTTGACATCAACAGTTGTCTTGAACGTTGAAGTGTGGAAGTGAATCGAATTTTCTACCTATTTATTTTGAAATAACTATTTGACCAAGAATCAGGAGCTTTGAAGGCACAAGGCAGTAAGTAATACTTTGTTTGTAGACCGTAAAAATGTATTATTGTTGGCAAATATTTGCTGTTGTAGGAGTTGATAAGATTTGAGATTGACAGTTTGCAGGGAACCACTTGAGTGTTCTTTCTTCAACATGGTAACATATAAAATGAGTGTGATAATACTTTTTGCCACAAGTGATGTGTAATATTGATATGTCAATTGTCAGCTACAACTACATATGTACCATATTAATCATTTTGCCCGTCATCGTCAACAGGTTCACTGGTCTCAAGTCAAAGTTGTCAGTATTGCGAGTGCATACCTACATCAATTGAAGGTCTTCCAACCAAGGTGAGTTACTTGTACTATACCCAAAGATGCTTCTGGTATTAGTATACAAAAGGTTTGTCTGAATGGGTTGTAGGTTGATAGTTTGTAGTAGGTTAGTAAGTTGGAGGTAGGTAGGTCATTGTTGCTTTTCAAATCAACGTCATTTGCAATGAGCAGCTTCTAAGTGTCATTGTATTCCTATCATTATTTTGTAGGTATTGAAAAAAATGGATAGTGTAGCTTTTTTTCTATGTAGGTAACAGTCAGATATTGTAGGTTTGACATCTTTTTGCCTCACCAACTTCCGCTGTCACTGTAACAGGTGTCTCACATGCGGCCAACTGTTAATATGACATGAAGTGATTTTGATCATTTTCCAGCCCTGCATCTTGAGAAGAAAATCTGCATGTGGTAGCTCGGGCAGATTTTCTTCTCTTACACCTGCTTCCATGTCCCATAGCAGCATCTTACACTTTTCCCGCTCTTCCAGTAGAGCACGCCACAGAGCATTGCATCTTACACCTCCCTTTTTGTCCCATGATAACACGTTAGTGGATCGTCTAACTGTAACACGGTGTCCGTGTCCCACAGAGCGCGCCAGCTGTGACCAGCCAGCTGATGCAGAGGGCACATCAGGAGAAGCCGTCCTGGCTCATCACACAACGGCCGTGCCGTCCGCTGCCGGTTCCGTGTTGGAACCCGGAGCGCTGGAGTGGCCTCCGCGCGCATCTCTGAACCTCTCCAGCCGCATCCAGTCACCGGGACCGCGGCCGCCCATGAGGACGTCATTAGAGAGCAGAAGGAGCTGCGCGCACGGCTGCAGCAGTTCATGGGCGGCGGGCGGCGGCGCTGTGGACTCTGCCGAGCACGAGAAGCTGCCGCCCCGACCGAGCTGAGCGGTCCGCTCGCCCTGGCCGAGGTGGCGCGCTAGCAGGCCGCCCAGCGGATACTGTCGCTGATCGAGCAGATCGGCGCCAGCGAGTACGTGGACGGACACGCGGCTCCGCTGCACGTGTGCCAGCACTGCGGCGCCCGCGGCAAGCGCGTCCCATAATAGTTGGACCAGACTGTGCAAAACCGCCTATATTAAACCGTTTCAGCGTCTGACACTGTGTGATGGGGCCGGCTGCGTCCCCGACTGGGCGAGTGAACGATTCGCCTCCGCAGCGGGGCATATACTGCTCAAAATGGTGGGCGAGTCGTCTTCAGCGAGTTTCGAGGAAATTATTAGCGTGTTGCCATGTTGGGGGCGGATCGGCGTCTGTCTGGGTGGTTACGTTTGGAATTGTTTCATTGTTTATTTTACATCACAATGCATGAATTTCTTGGTGATAAACATATGCACGGTGTACTTCATCAGCGACGCCACGACGCACCTGAACGTGCAGTCAGCGGGCGGCTGCGTCCCTTTCCTACCCCACCCGCCAAAGTTTCTGAAAATGTGCGCTTTGGTCCGGTCGGAAACAATCCTTGCTTTTACAAAATTTGTGATTTATTCATTATTCATGGCCAGCAATGACATAATTACCTTTTCATTAGTAGAATAACAGCTGTTGGAATTTGCATCGCAGCTATCAGAGCGATTCCGGTTAAACTTCAAACACTTGTCTCAAACGATCTCAGATGTGCGGACTAGCAAATAAAGCAACGACACACCTTCGTGGCATTCTTTGAGTAGCACGTATTACGACGAAAACAATTGTCAAGGCGTTGTCATCTGCCGCTGTGTTCAGTGTTCACTATATTCAGGAGATATTGCCATCGCAGAACTTGGCGCTCGACGATCTTGGAAATCAGTATCTCCGAATCAGTATCTCTTATACGGCGCGCGCGCGCGCAGTAATCACTCGGCCGGCCGGCTCGCGTACAAAGCCCAATGTAACAGCAACTGTTCTACGTCTTAACCGCCTTTTGACCCTGTGCTGTTGTATTATCGTAAATTTGAAAGCAAACAAACTTAAATCAAGACACTCAGCCAAAGCACGCAATAAAATCATTAGGAAAATAAATTATACCTTTTAACATCACTATCACTAATTCCCTTTTTGTCTAAAACACGTACGATTTTAAGGGCGCCGGCAGCCGCCATCGACAACCCAAGTCGGGGGCGAATGGGCCGCGCACACGGACCGACACGGCTAGAGGTCACGGGGTCACTGTGTCACGCCGCCGCCGGAATCGAGCTACCCGCGCCATATTCATAACGCACTGAAGACCTTCAATCGGTCTATGACGTGTCAGTACGCTGCTGGCTGCGTACCGACCGCTACCGCCACCTATCCTCTGGTCGAAGAGGAGCACAGCGCTCACAGCGACCTCTACAGTGAGGAGCGCCCACACGACTCAGCGAGGCAACCCTCACTGCTCGACGGCATTTAAAACCCAAAGCGACGAGCGCAGCGCCTGCAGCCGGGTGTGATTTATATATCACAATATCCTGAACCTAATTCAGCCGGCCGAAATGAATGCAGTAGTTTCTCTATGGCCTTGGACGATTGTTTTTGTTTACAATTCCTAATGCAAGAATAGCAAATAAATTTTTGTCTGAATACCTTTTGATTATTATTTTAAACATTATATTTAATTTTATTATTGATGAATTAAAACAATTAAGTCATTTTATATTAATACTTTGATAATTCACAGAATTGAAATATTTATTAAAGTTCTATTGGTAGTAAAATGCAATCAAAGCAAGCAGAAAACTACAACTGCCGAAATTTATGCCCTCCGAGCTTTATGAAACCGCTCCCTCAGTGTGGTTGTAGTTTTGAGGGGTGAGAAATGCACCTAGTTGTAAATTACTACCAAACCTTTATGAAATCGGCCGCTGGAAGGTCAACCAATGAAGTAGGACCTTAAAATTGGGTATCATCGGCTTCCTCTCGTCACGGGCAACACCCTCGTTTTTTCCGCGAAGCTCTAGCTCGATCAGGGGCCGAACGGCAGGGGGTCCGACCGACCCCCCTCCCCCTCCCCCTACACATTAGAAGCTGGAAAACGCTGCACACATTCGAGGGCTAATATTGTCAATATTGACTACCGCAAAAAGTAAAAGCGGCCAACTTAGCCATTTTCGAAGATATCGGGCTAAAATTTTTGACAGTGAGTCATCGGTTCGGTAGGGTAAGTGGCTCCTATAACGCACACTTCCTAAAAGCGCACACCAAGAACTTTTTTTAATGTAGTTCCTTCAGCAGAAGCCAGGAACGAAAAAATCAGCTGTCAATCACTTCCAGCGACATTTGTGCTGCGTGTGGACGGCGGTGGGGTGTTGTCGGCTCAAAAGGTGAGTAGTTATGGCGGATATTGTGATTGAGGTGCAATGTTTCTTCAGCAAAAAAGTGCCTGAAGCAATAATGCATGTTTTAAGACGCATGCACTTCTCGCGTAAACCTGAATAGGCCGGAAAGATCGATGGGCACTGACCGGATGGCAATGAAACGGGGCTCAGTTTAGGCATGCATGCTTTACCCAGAATGCGTCAGTGCTGACGGGAGGGGGCTGAATGTCAGGTGTGCGTGTTTAGGGCAACTGGTTCTGCAATGACGCACACTTTCAGTGCCGCAAATGCGCACAGTACATCTGATGATTATCTAGCCTTCTTTCTTACAATGAGCAGCTTATATCACGATGAATTGACATGTTAGGCATTGGCACAGTGTAGAATGCGGCATTGAGCTCCACTCCCGGCGGTGGAGCTGGCAAAACGGCGGTGGAGCTGGCAAAACGGCGGTGGAGCTGGACGCCGGGCCCGCGCGCTCGGCTGGTGACGCCGGACCCGGGCGCTCGGCTGGTGACGCCGGGCCCGGGAGCTCGGCAGGTGACGCCGGGCCCGGGCGCTCGGCTGGTGACGCCGGGCCCGGGAGCTCGGCAGGTGACGCCGGGCCCGGGCGCTCGGCATGTGAAGCCGGGCCCGGGCGCTCGACTGGTGACGCCGGGCCCGGGAGCTCGGCAGGTGATGCCGGGCCCGGGCGCTCGGCTGGTGACGCCGGACCCGGGCGCTCGGCTGGTGACGCCGGGCCCGGGAGCTCGGCAGGTGATGCCGGGCCCGGGCGCTCGGCATGTGAAGCCGGGCCCGGGCGCTCGACTGGTGACGCCGGGCCCGGGAGCTCGGCTGGTGACGCCGGACCCGGGCACTCGGCTGGTGACGCCGGACCCGGGCGCTCGGCTGGTGACGCCGGGCCCGGGAGCTCGGCAGGTGACGCCGGGCCCGGGAGCTCGGCAGGTGACGCCGGGCCCGGGCGCTCGACTGGTGACGCCGGACCCGGGCGCTCGGCTGGTGACGCCGGGCCCGGGAGCTCGGCAGGTGACGCCGGGCTCGGGCGCTCGGCAAGTGACGCCAGGCCCGGGCGCTCGGCTGGTGACGCCGGGCCCGGGAGCTCGGCAGGTGACGCCGGGCCCGGGCGCTCGGCAAGTGACGCCAGGCCCGGGCGCTCGGCTGGTGACGCCGGGCCCGGGAGCTCGGCCGATGGAACATCTCGTGCTGACTCCGTATCCATGCGGGACGACGAATAACTAGATAGAAGTCTGCATGACGTGATGCCAACCCCTCGCGTGCAGAGCAAAGGTAAGCGAAGGGCAGTTAATAGAGATGCTGTGCTGGTAAAGAGGGCATTGTTTGAGTCCGACGGTAACAAGGAAAAAACAAAGAAAACAGCCAAACATGGACACGTGAAAATAAACCAGGTACCTAAAGCCCAATGAAGACCAGTCATCAGGAAGTGAGACGACATGCATATACTGCTGCATGAAGTTCTCACGATCGTGTGAAGAGTGGATACAATGTCAAGTGTGCACTGGCTGGGCATGCGTGCCATGCACTGACGCTGAAACAAAACAGACAAGTTTCACTTGTGACCTCTGCCGACAGTAGATACTGAGTCAATGAAAAGGTTTCGAGTTCATGATGTGTTCATGATGCGTACATGTTCATGGTGTGTTTCATGATGTGTCGAGTTCAAAGTTAATGATGTGCTCATGGTGTTCAACTTTAAAATAAAGTGATTTGATCAATACCTCGACATGTTTATTAAACCTAAAACCTGTTGGAATTGTTCTTGTGCGCATTTGAGGCAGCTGAATGTGCGTCATAAGAGCACCGGTGCTCTATTAGCGCACGTCGGACGTTGGTGGATGTTTTGCCTTATATGTCATAAATGATGAAGGAACGCTGGAACGTAAAAGTCAAATCAAGAAAGCAAATGCTTATGAAAACTGCTTGTGACCATTTTGTCAGCAAAACAGGTTTCAGTAAGTCTCAAAAGCAGTTTTCCTACTAGGTGTGCGTGATAGGAGCCACTTACCCTATGTGTTCAATCACATGCTCCATTTCCCTTTTTTCAGCACAAATGTAAGTTTTGAAGACCATCACTGATCACAGTAGCAAATGCTTCGAAAGATGGATAGTAGGCAACATATCCTGAATTTGCCGTGCTGCATGGGAAGTAATGTTGATGAAAAAGGGGTTTTTGGTTCAGATTATTGTGGGTGCAGAATACATTGTCTGCACCCACTGGATAAATATTGTGGGTGCAGCTGCACCCTTGCACCCATGGTTCCTACGCTTATGCACCCACTCATTGCTCTTTTCATCCTACCCTACTCAGCTCTCACCGTTTTCGTAGTAGTCACCTTTACTCGTCCTCCATCCAACCTCTGCATCGCTAATTTACTACCCAATAGCCTGGGGCAGCCTATAAGCCTCGCATACCTTCCTAACCAGTAACCACCAGTCTCGGCCAAGGCTATAGAACTCCGTCTCGGCATTACTCGATCAACCCGATGCTCTCGTACACGGGTCAACGACCCTGAACACAACGTGGCGTGGTCGTGCAGGTACTCTCACCCTGACGATGCAGTTTTGGCCTGCCGCCGGGTGATCGTTCGGTCTTGTGTTGTTGGCTCGGTCCGTTGGCTGTTGCGTGGTGTGACAGTGGCGTGGTAGCCAGGGCAGTAGGTCAACCTGCCGGGAGTGCGGAGTAGAGATGCAAGTTTGGGTGCAGGCTGCCCACTTGGCGGTTGGGTGGGATTTGGTTCGATGGGGGCTGATTTTATTCGGTTGATAAGGATTATTAGATATTAGGAGTTGTTTTTTATATTAAGGCCTGGCGGGTGTAATGGAATTGTTGCTGTACTCCAAACAACAAACGTTATTATCCTAATAATTTCCCGGGAAATATGTTGAGATAGCTCGCAGGGGCGGCTCGGATGCCCTTCTGCTAATTAATCATCCTCGTGTATTTCTTATGCTCATACTTATTAGTCATTGAACGTTTCATTATATTTTGCTGGGATTCATTCGGAAATCGGCTGGCTTTTTACTGGTTGATCTTTGGTTAGGTATTTTTACTAATAGATTCTTCTCCCTGTATTTTTCCACATTTACTTATGCTGATATTCGATCCGAACCAAACCTGCTAGAACCGAACGCCTCGCCCATTGAATGTCTTCCTAGAAGCGGTCCTGCCCTTCATTTTCGGAGCTCCCACAATGCATCAAAGCCTGCGAGTGCGCACCTGTGTCACCCAGCACTGCGTCGACACCTGACACTTGTGTTCGTTGTTCGGTTGTCTGCCTGAATGCTGGTTCCCCAGTCGGTGTCAGAATTGTGACACCGGTCCTCGGCTGTGTGGGTGGATGTGTCATCGGTTTTTGACGGATATATGAAAGGCACAAAACCGCTGAATGAGCTCGGAACGGTACTGAGGTAAATGGTGGACAGTTTGAGATGGACGGGATGGATCACTTGTGGTGTCTGTTTTGGAGTGGTTGGCGATAAAAAGTCGTACCTTCGCTGTTCTAAGGAAAAAAAAAATGCTTCGTCAAAAGATAATCATTTTGTTTTGTGCGTGCTACAAAGATCTTGCTCCTACGTCGCTCGATTTTCACTTCACATTCCATTATACCACCGCTTGGAAAAGTCCTTTATAGTCCAGTCGGAGCTACAAAGAAGCCTCTTCCCTTATTCCTCTGTAGTTCTGGATGAGGACTGTCGGTGTCTGTTTAGGTCAATGGTCTCCTTTACCATGGAATAGCAGTGTTACTGGTGTTACTATCGTTTTTCCTCACACGTCTCGTGTCATTCTTCCTGCAGAAACTACCACCAAGACGGGCATGATCCTGGTGTGCGGTGAAATCACATCAAAAGCCACAGTCGACTACCAGAAGATTGTCCGGGATACCATCAAAGGCATCGGATATGACGACTGCAAAAAAGGTACGGCGATGGGTGAAGGCAGAGGGAGGGGGGTGGAAGGGAGGCCGGGTAATTGGGTCTTACGATGGGACGGACGAAGTTTAGATTGGCGGTTGAGATGACTAAAGTGATCATTCAGCATGGGTAAGGAGAATGGGAGGGTAGACTTTTAGAAGCTTTGTGGCTAGGCGTGGGCAATATATCTCAAATCAGTGGACTATGTAGTGTTTCTGTTGTGTGATAACGTTTTGCACCCCCACCCCTTTCCGCCCGCCCCACCTTTTTTACCTTTCGGGGATATTGCAATGAGGGGGATTGGTTCCCACCACAGGGAGCCCTGTTTCCTGTTCTCTGTTGACACGGTTTTGATGTGAATTGTTGATCGTGTAATCGTGGATTCGTAATCGCCGCCATTACATGACTGTCGTCAAGTAGATAATATGTTTGTCTTTCCTTATAGACATTAGTTTCAACTTTCACATGAAGTGGATTTATGTCAACGGATTCCCTTTGGCACCAGTGCTTGTTAAAAATTACTTCCTTTCCTAATACCTAAGGTATTAATGCTTTTGGAAATTTCCATCTGCTGAATTTTGCCTCCAAAAAAAATTAACCCCCAAAAAGCATTGGACGTACCGATCAGCAATACAGTTGTGTTGCACGTGACGAATAATAACAACAACTTGGCAAACGTTGCGAATATAAATCTCTGTCATAAACTTAAGCGCGCGCACCGAACGAAAATCTCCCAAATTTCACAATCAGCTCACAATTGACATGTCGATTGAAACTCCCCAAAATTTGAACGCACATGCCGATTATTCAGGATTTGACCACAAGACGCTGAACCTGATGATCGCGCTGGAGCAGCAGTCGCCAGATATTGCTGCCGGCGTGCACGAAAACCGCGCTGAGGAAGACATCGGCGCGGGCGATCAGGTACACGGCGACACCACTGCCATCTGGTGGCGGTCACGGCAACTGAAACTGCGCCGAGCAGCCGCCAGGCGGTGGATACTAACCGGGGCTTGCGGTGGCCGGAGGAGGTTTTTGGGGGCTTTTCAGGTGCATGGAGGAGGACGATGGTGATGTCTGCGAATCTGGGGCTGTTTTGTGTTTGGTGACGTTGGTGCATGGGTATTGGGTATCTATTAACCTCCACAGGTTGGATCTCTTCGTCATTTCTCTGCCTGGAGTTGGAGACAATCCCAGACCACCCTATTCTCACTCCCATCCGCCAGCGTTCGTTCCTTGTAAGGACGCTGGTATACCACCATCCCTCCACTAAGGTAACCACCTCTTCCACTCCACCTTCACCAGGATTTGACTACAACACGTGTTCGATCATGATGGCGCTCGAAGAGCAGAGTCCCAATATCGCCTCTGGCGTACACCTCGGCAGGTCTGAGGATGAAGTCGGGGCCGGGGACCAGGTAATGACGCCAGAGAACCGAGGAGAGGATTTTAGCATACCTGTTGGATTGTAGGCATATTCTGCTACTGCTGCGTAGTTTCTTTTTCTACGGTTAGCTAGCTGCTCGCTTTTATTTGCTGGTATGGTAGTTTTAAAGGAAAGGCTTGAATGAACACTATCCTGGGTTTCAAGTAGTCTGATTGATGGTTTTTCTGTTTCCACTTTTTATTTAGTGGCAAGCTAGTTACTTTGCGTTGAATGGCCTCGCGCTAAGCGCTAGTTGAACCGTTTTTTTTTTAATGGTTTTTGTAACACTTTTCCTCCATATATCTGGAAGCTGTTTCAGCATTTATGAAAATACGAGACATCATGTTATTCATTTATATTTTCCTCTTTTTTTAGGTGTCGCGCCACCGCTTTATATTTGATTTTTGTTGCAGTACTCTATTTGCTCCTGCTCATTTTGTTCCTAGGCCTTTTCCTTGCACTGTATGCTTTTGTACTGCCGCTACCTGCTTTCCGTCTCTACTCCTATGCGTAACACGCGTGGCTTGGCTTGGATTGGTTGTCAGTGTGCTTGGCTTGATTGGCTTGCATGCTCGGCCCTGTATTGGCTGCCTGTTTTGATATATGAATGTTTTATGTTCAGCATCTACGATTGGGGTGTTTGATGTGGCTACCGTTTCCCGGTCTTGTCAATGCTTAGGGGTTCGGAAAAGGGTTTGTTGTGTGTTGAACGTGCATGCATTAAAACATCAATTGCTACGAATGTTTTTTTTTTTGTTTCTAGCGCTTATTTTCCATTTCAACGTTACGTTCATACGCTGTAGCTTTTTGATACCATCAAAAAGTATCCTCTAGTTATTTTATTTTCTCATCAATCAATTTGTTTTGGCCTATAATAATGAGACCAGGGCCTCGTTTCATAAAGCGAGTCCGTAACTTACGGCGGTTTTTGGTCTTGTATTGCAAGCGCATGTGAAGCGATGACGATAGTTTGAATCGTTGCATTTATTTATCTTGTAAGCAAGAACAGAGAGAAGGGGAAATAAATTTATCGCTTCACATGCGCTTGCAATACAAGCCCCAAAAACGGCGTAAGTTACGGACTCGCTTTATGAAACGAGGCCCAAGTCTCGTTAGTTTGCTGGGTAGGTAACCTGTTCGTACTTCTTTTAGTTCGCTGTGTTGTGTTCACTCTCTGTGTCGTTGGTCGTTGGCGAGTCTTTTCACCTGTGCAGCTGTTCACCTCCCTTGTTTTGACCGGTGACCTGTCTTCTATTTATGGACACGTGTTTGTCTTTTGTCGACTTTTGACGTGTGTGACCTGTTAGCCAACTGCATACAAACAGTCCTTTGTGACATATAGCGTGACAGTTGTTGGCTGTCTATCGATTATTCCCTTTGAATGCGGCTCGTTCAGCTGTTTTGTTGGAAGATATTTATTCAGGTGTTGTGCTGGTGTTATCAAAAAAGGTCATCTGTGTCGTCTGTTTTTGTTACTCTGTTCGGGTTGCTGCAGTTATTTTGTGAATCATAATTGAAACAGTGATGCCGCTACACAATATTTCAGTGTTGTTTGCGACGTCGCTTATTTTGGGGTGTTGCAGGAGTTGAACTGAGTGGACTGTGAATAGCTGGATTTATTGCTGACCTCTTTTGACCTATGGAATGGTATGTTTTGTAGACGTGTTCCAAAACATTTTGTGTTGAGTCTGTGACACTGCAGTGTTGGTGGTGTGGCGTATAACCACTGTTACTCTGACACTGTCTTACTCTCTGCTGTCCACGTCTCGGGGTCTGATGTTTCATGGCTGTTTAGTACCTATGATGTCTGTTGTTCTCTGACGTCCCTTCTCGCGAAATCTAGTGCTGAGCCATGCCTCTGACCTTGTCTAATGCCCTACTGTGATCCATTATGGCAAGACATGATGTGCTATGTCTATATCTAATGTTCTTCTTTTCCCCCTCCTTGAGGGCATGATAATTATCGACTATGTCTGACAATTTATAACATCCCTCTATTCCTTCTTGACAGGGCCTGATGTTCGGCTATTATGTGTGGTATCTGATATTTCATTATAATCCCCCTCTGACAGGGCCCCAAATTCGGTTACTATGTATGGTGTCTGATATTCCATTATAACCCCTCTTCCAGGGCCTGACATTTTGCTTCTTGATATGATGTCTGATGTTCTTTAATGTCCACTCTGATAGGGCCTGATGTTCGGCTACGCCACAGACGAAACTGAGGAGTGTATGCCCCTCACCGTGGTCCTGGCACACGCGCTCAACAGGCGCATCTCTGACCTCAGGAAGCAGGGCTCCCTGTGGTGGGCGAGACCAGACAGCAAAACTCAGGTGAGGGACGGGAGAGGGAGACTGATCTATATCGTGGGGAAACGGGGCTCGCTCTGGTGGGCCCGGCCCGACAGCAAAACTCAGGTGAGGGACGGGTCGAGGACAGGCAAGAAAAGCGAAAGAGCTGAAGAGGGTGCTTCGGATGTGGTACTGTGAGGAAGGGAGAAAGCAAGGTGTTGATGGTTGGGGTGATAGGAGCGCAGCTACACACGTCGGGTGTTAGGAGTTGGAACGTAGCTGAAGGTCCGGATAGGGTGCTCAAAGGTAGACAGCCGGCTTAGGAGGACCAAGAAAGTGTCGCAAGTTTATTTGGACGTGTCCCTGACCTAGTCTACATAACTTTGCGCTGTATTTCTTTATTTCAGTGACGGATGTTTTCTGATAATTTATGAGCATACTTTCAAACCCTTTATTCGCGGTAGAATTTGGCGAAAACTCTCGCATACATAATCATCTATCTTACACAGATTATGAAATAGTATCCAGTCTGCTTTTTTGCCTCTCCTTCGTCTCTTGTCATAAAATAGTAACTTTACCTCTTATCTTCGCACCAGGTGACCATCGAGTACGCCTCCGACCACGGCGCCATCTGTTATCGCAGTCAGTAACTACACCTTCCCCCTCCGTCCACCAGGTGACCATCGAGTACGCCTCCGACCACGGCGCCATGGTGCCCAAGACCGTACACAGCGTCGTGGTATCGGTACAGCACTCACCCGACATCTCGCTGGAGAAACTGCGGCAGGAGGTGATGGAAAAGGTACGGCACGTGCAGGATGCTGGAGAGGCCGGGTTGGTTGATGTGGAATGGGAGGGGTAGCTGCGGTCGGAGGAAGAAGTGTGGCCGCCCAGCACCGGACCTCTTATGTTGGGTTTGGGCGGAGGAGGGGCTAGAGGCGTAAACTTAGCCATTGAGAAATTGAGAGCCGTTTTGGGAATAATGCGACAGGAACTTTCAATTTTCATCATGAAGTCAGTCTTGTAGGCTTGCGTAGGGGATGTTAAGGTGGCGTTTGCCATTAGTACTCACTTCAAAGTTGAATACCTGTATCGTGTGACCTCGATCTCACCCCCTCCCCCTTCCATTCCACAGGTCATCAAAGAAGTCATCCCTGCCAAGTACCTCACACCGGAGACGGTCTACCACGTGAACCCGTGCGGCGAATTCATCATCGGCGGCCCCCAGTCGGATGCCGGCCTGACGGGAAGGAAGATCATCGTGGACACATACGGAGGGTGGGGAGCGCACGGCGGCGGCGCCTTCAGGTTAGAGAGGGGGGAGAGGGAGAGAGTGGATACCTACGGAGGATGGGGATTGGGGGGCGCACGGCGGCGGCGCCTTCAGGTGAGGGGGAGAAAGAGGGACAATGAATTGAGGGAACGGGGATGGAGAAGGGGAGGAGACCTTCGGAAGCGGGATTTCGGGAGGGGAAAGGGAGAGAAAAAAATGAGGCACGGAAGCCGATGTAAAAGTTGATATAGACGTATAGTAGAAAGGGTGTGGGACTAGAATAGAGGACAAGGGACATAGACAGGCAGGTCGAGGGAAAACACCTTACTGTAAGATGAATCTGATTATCAATTCATAACGCCAGTATTATTCGTTGCTGCTCTATATCGATTCTCGAAAATTCATCCTTTCTTTTAAATCAAATCCCACCATTAATTTCTTCTTACGTGACCTCGAGATTTCAGTAACCCATATCACCCCATCTAAACCCCCAGCCAACCACCAAACTAACCCCCCTCTCCCAGCAGTGAGATCATCCCACCAAATCGTACTATCCGTTTACGTCGTAAACCCTACAGTCCACTTGGAATCAGACTGTCCTCTCCATCCACAGCGGTAAGGACTACACCAAGGTGGACCGCTCGGCGGCCTACGCGGCCCGCTGGGTGGCCAAGTCGCTGGTCCGGGCCGGCCTCTGCCGCCGCTGTCTGGTCCAGGTATCCTACGCCATCGGTGTGGCGGAGCCCATCTCCATCACCGTGTTCCACTATGGCACCAGCAAGTACAGCCAGAGGCAGCTGCTGGATATAGTGAAGAAGAACTTCGACCTGAGGCCCGGCAGAATCGTCAGGTGGGTGTTGGGGGTTGGGGTTGGTGATTGATGAGGATTCCCTGGTCGGGCGAACAATTTTTTTTTCTAAGTGCATTATTCATTTTATGTTGTGTTTGTGTTTTAAGTATTTCATTAGATGTGACTACCAAGTCCTTCATTTGTCGGGTCACTTTAAGTGATTTGGTTTTTATTTTCATCGAACCAAAGTGATCAATATATTCCTAAATGCTCCATGAATTTTTGATACGAAACCTTCCGTGTTGCCTACGCCAATTGACTCATGAAAATGGAATCGCCCCATGCAACATATCAGCCAACAAATAATCGCACCTGTTTTATGACACTAAACGTCCTCCCTCTGTGCACTTCGTCTTGTCTCTATTTCTCTGATCATACGTTTCCTTGTGTCGACTCCTGCGTCTTCTGTGAATGCCCGCTCTCCCCACTCCCATTCCCATCTCAGTGTCTGTATTTCTTTGCTGACCACCTCTCTTCTCTCTCTTTTTGCCAGGGAGCTGAACCTGCGTCAGCCCATCTACCAGCAGACGGCGAGCTACGGCCACTTCGGTCGCGACTGCTTCCCCTGGGAACAGCCCAAGAAACTCGTACTCTAGACGCGCCACCGAGTCTGTCATCACTCGGTGAACTGAGTTTGACTCTGAGTCGGCCCGGAGTCGGCGCTGGGGTCGACGTCGGGTTGATTCATGAGTCAGCGTAGAGTCTACTCTGGGTTGACTCGGAGTCATCCCGAGTGTACCATCGAGCAGCTATTGACACCACAACACCGTCAGCGTTCACTCTCTGACTTTACCACTCGACTCGTGTGCACACACCATGTGAACATCGCCCTGGGGTAGACCGACCGTCCGCCGCGGCCGCCCCCTCTCCCACCCTTCCCAGACTGGGGGCGGAGCAGAGTCCCCACGGGCCGCCCTTGGCCCGCCACGGCGGCCCGGCCGCCTCCCTGACTGCCCCGCCCCGGTCTTCCCCAGCTGTGATTTTACTCTGTTATTTATATCATTGTTGTCTTTTTAGTTGTCTTTCGGGTCGCTCTCAGACCCCCTCACTCTCTCGAGTCTCTCTCTCTCTCTGGGACTTTTATCAGGGATGCGGTTAGTGCGGGGAGAGGAGGAGGAGGAAGGGAGGAGCAGGTGAGAGTCGGAGGAGCAGGAGCGAGCGAGTGCGCTCAGAACGAGGGGCCGCGAGGTCCACAAGAGGGGCCGCGAGGTCTAAAAGAGGGACTGTCCAGTCCAAAAGAGGGGCCGGTGCGTCAAAGGACCGCCGTGTCTAAAGTTGGGGCCGCTGGGTCCAAAGGTGGGGCTGTCGTGCCCAAAGGTGGGGCTGTCGTGCCCAAAGTTGGGGCTGCAGTGCCCAAAGGTGGGGCTGTCGTGCCCAAGGTTGGGGCTGTCGTGCCCAAAGGTGGGGCTGTCGTGCCCAAAGGTGGGGCTGTGTGCCCAAAGTGGAGGCCGGCGCGTGAGAGGCACCGTCGAGCCAAAGTGGGACCGCCTGGGGTCCAATGTGGGGCCGGCGCGTTGGAAGGACCGCCGAGCCAATGTGGGGCCGGCGAGTTGGTGATACCGCCGAGCCAATGTGGGGCTGTCGAGCCCAGAGTCGGGACATCGGAGTCCATTCGGAGGCAGAGTTGCCTGTGGGACGCCGGGGGTCCACTGGGGGCCGCCCGGGTCCCTGACCGGGGGCCCACTGGGGCCGCCCGGTGTGTGAGTGTTTGTGGCGCCGGCGGCTGGCCCGTGTCGAGGACCGCCGCCGGTGCCGCCAGCAGCAGCAGCAGCACGCAGCAGCAGCAGCAGAGGGCGCGGGGACGGGCGGGTTGCCCTCCCGCGCCCTGCCCGGCTGCCGCGGGACGCCCCCGCGGCGGGGCGGCCGGCCGGCCGGCGGGAGCGCGCGGCGGAGGGCCTCCGCGCGCCCGCTGGCGGCCGGTCTAACGGCGACGGGACGCTTCAGGGCGGTCCGTCGCTTCTCGTCCGGCCGGCCATTGTGACGGGGCGTCACGGAGTGACACAACACCTCACGGTGAGGACCCGTCACGGACCCGGACTGGAAACGTCACGGAGAGACTCGGACTGGGAGCGTCACGGATGGTGGCGCGTCACGAGTGTGGCGTGTCGCGGGGTGACGGTGTGTCTCGCCGTGACGGTGTGTCACGATGTGTTGTCTCTGGCGCGGTGACTGGCCGGCCGGGTACGGCAGTCGGACGGCGCTCGGTGTGACTCGGCGGTGAACACGCGGACGCTGAGACCCGCTACTGTCGAGCGCGCCGCCGCGGCCGGGGCTCTCCCGGGCCCCCGGGGTCCGCTGTGGGCCCCGGGGAGCTCGGGGGATCCCCGGCCGCTGCGCCGCCCGGCTGACCGGTAGGGCGACCAAAACAGGATCTCGGCACGAAAATTTACAAAAAAAAAAAATGTTGAGTTAGGTTAGTCTTTCTCTTGAATCTTTCTCTTCCCTGTCCTATCCTTCGCTGGCTGCTTTCTTGTTCCCACTCATCTCAATTTCTCTCTTCTCTCTGTTATTTGAGTTATTCCCCAGCCAGCGTTTCCCGGGGCGGCTTTCCCGTACCACCCGGGACCCCGCGGCGGGCGGTCGGTCTCTCCAATGTACCGCGTCACCCCGTTTGTACGTCACTCACCCGGACAGCGAAGACCGCTCCGCAGCCATCACAGGGTCCCCACCCTGCACCCCACGCCGCGCCCTGTCCCGGCGGCCGCCACTCGCCGCCCCGGTGGCGTGTCGCCCGCGGCGGCCGGCGCGCCGGCAATTATGGCGCCCCCGCGCTCTTTCTGGCGCCATTTGTTGCCGGCGCTGCGGGCGGCTGGATGATTCTCGGGGTTTCCCGGGCTGAGCACGGGGTACCAGAGGGAATCTTGGGGTATTCTTGGGTTGATCTCGGGTAATCCCAGGCTGCTTTTGGATGAGTTGGGTTAATTCAAGGCTGCTCTAGGGCTGCCTCGGATTAACTCAAGTTGTTCTTGGGCAATCTCGGCTTATCTGAGATCCATCTCGGGGTATTCTAGGGTTTTTCTCGGGTCGCCCCAAGGTCATCTCGGGTTATCCCCGGGTCGGCCCCAGCCGCCCCCCAGGCCGCCGCCGGTGGCTCGGTACCGGTACGACAGACCGCTCGGCGTGAGTTGTGTTGTGTTTAAGAAAACTATTGGAAAAGAGCACTTTCCCTAAACACTCCGATGGCTTCGGACCGGTCGGCAGATCCGGACAGAGGAGACTTGGAGAGGTCAGCCGCTGGAGACCGCCGCAAAATCACCGAGAGATGGGGAGAAAACCGGTAGAAAATCTCAGTCTGGGGCCGTAAATATCTAGCTTGGTGACTTTTCTGGAGAAATTGACGGAAAATCGCCGAGCTCCCCGACAAACCGGTGTAAAATCCCAAAACTGGTGGCTTTTCGATCAACTCGCCACGAGACTTTCCCCTCAGCTCGGATGGCGGTTCTCCCTCGGTGTTATACCATCGACCCCTCCCGTCTTCACCGTCCGAAATCTACCGTATTCGCTGTCACATTTATACACTGGTTTGGTTTTATTTGTCACTGGGAATCACATGGCCTATCGGGAGCTGTGGTTCCGCCGTCGGTCACCGCCGAAATGGTGGCGCTAGTGTGCCAGTTTTGTTTCATGTCTCGGACCAAGCGAAAATACACATTGTTTCTCCCCTGGTGTTGTGAGTGTTTGGAGTGTTATAATGTGGGGACTGGGATGGAGGTAGTTGTGATTTTATAGCATTTGGATGGGATATTGTGAGATAAGAGGCGGTTTCTGTGTGTATTGGGGGGGGGGGGGGCATTGGACAAGGAAAAGGGGCACAAAGGACACGTGAAGTCTCGAGGCTATGGGTATTGGGAGCCAGTCGCTGAAACATGTCGGAGGGCTGACTGGACGGGATTGCTAGGACGCCGAGCGATTATTAATAACCCAGCTTTGTCGCTGCTCGAGGAATACGAGCTAGGGAGAAACACTGCGTATCGTCTCAGTGATACCCCGTCTCGGGGCCCAGTCATCCCGTGGACGAAGACCAGCATCTGTCACATATTTGTATGCTCGAGTTCGTGATAACCGCTTTTTTCAAATCAAGCTCAATTGCTCAAACGTATAAACGAGTCCGACGCTCTGCCATGGGAGCCATGGGACGGGGCAATTACAAATATTGCGTTGTGAAAAGGATGCGAACAAGTTGTGCCTGACTGATAGCTTAGGAAGGCTAAAGTCGCTTAGATAGGTAGGTAAAAGAAGGAAGGTAACCAAGACAGCTTACGCTGGCTTAGGAAGCGCCTTTTAGATTGCTAAGGTTCTTTTCCACCTTCCATCGCCGTTGAATCGTTCAAAAACATTAGCTGTTCGCACATCAATTTATTAATCAGCCTCGAAACGCGTGCTCGGAAGACAAGACGATAGAAGACTGCAGGTACGGCGAAAGATCACAGCTGTGACACTGAATATGCAACGAGCAAAGGGCAGCGAAAAACGAATCACCAAGCGTAGTGCTATCGCTGGATTTACTTCTTGTAATCTTTACTGGCACAAAATTGAAAACAGAACGGAAGCATCTAAGCTGGTAAACGTTATGTATTCTCCTGTCGTGGCTAGCTGTCTGGTAAAAAGTTGCATCACTAAATCTAGTAAGCTGAAACATGATTGAAAACATCGAGCCTCTGGGGGAAAACGCGGATCCGGTCTTTTCGAGATACATAGCCTAGAATGTCCGCGACCGAAGTTTGTTTTAACCTACAAGCCCATGACTTACAGTGGGTTTGGTTTCTACGCACATACGCGCAACAGCAAATGTGGCGAAACACATGATTTTTTTTTGCCGTAGCATGGCATGTATGTAAGAGAATCTAGAAAGAAAAGTTATGCAGCAATCGCTCACTCCACGCATAGAGAACGCGTTTTATCCACTCGAGTACATGTTCCAATCCGCACACGCAATGGAATCCAATCTGCAGAGTGCGTGGTTGAATTCGCACACGACACACGATTCAATCCGAGCAAAGAAAAACCTCAATCCGCACAAAACACGATTCAATCCGCACACAGCACAGAGACAAACTCCGTGAATGCTTCAAACATTCCGGTATGGGACAAGGAATGGGGTTTTCGGGTCTTTTCGAAGTGACTTATTGGAATAGAATAAGAAGGGAGTCGAACATTTTCCAACGCTATGCTACTTCCAGAGTATATTGCGCTAACAGCTACACCAAAGCACACACAAGCCTACAAAACGGGGAATAATCATCAAAACAGCCTACAAACACGTCAAAGACCACAGGCACAATCCCAAAGCATGCGTCTCTCTCACGCAAAAATCGCTATACAAATGTCATGATGGCAGAAACCTGCGACAGAAAGCTGGTATCGAGAATTCACAGGTGACTTCTTGACTTCTTTCTACGCTGCATAGGGTCTATACAAGGTCTGTAAGAAACATAGCATCCAAAGGAGAAAACTTAGACGGGAGTGAACAACTATAACCTGGTAAGGAAAAGAAAGCATTTATCGTCTCTTGAAGAGACAAAAATCCAGCCGGGATCGATATGAGCCAACCTAAGGCCTTCGCCAGCGATAATCTGAATCACATATTTCCGACTTATTTTACTGAATGCCCAACAACCTGACTGAATTCAACGAATTGTGGTTAATCGCGCTAAAAGTCCGTTCGTCGTTGTTTCACTAATTAACGTGACTGTTAAAGGGACACTCCCACCTTAACATTAGTTTTGAGTTGAGATAGCCAAATTGGTGGCCATGGCCTGAAAATACCGGTTTGGGCACTCACGACATCGACAAATGCTTTAATTCGGAGATATGGAATTTCAAACTTGCAGTTTTTGGATTCTAAGGGGCTAGTGCATTGGTATGCCCCCTTAGAATTTGTGACGTCAGCGGAGATCTAACGATTTTTAAATCTTTTACTAAAACGTTTGGTAGCACGCGGTGGTATATGCTGCTTTGCGCGCAACAAATGCCGCACTTTCAAATAAAGTCGCTAGGAACAGCGGAGATCCCAAAAAGTAAACAAAAGTAAAAGTCTAATATCTTGAATACCGGTGAATATTTTTCGATGAAATTTGGTAGATATTCGTTTTCGCTCTTTCTGAACCGAGCGACATCACTTTCGTGCCAATTCATAAACTTTTTTGAAGGTGGGAGGGTCCCTTTAAACGTTCGCAAGATCATAATAGTTCGATATTATAAAGAGCGGTTCACAAAAGCCTTTCGCCGGTCGCCTAAAGAGGCCCTTTTCAATAGCAGTTTTTTACGGGTCTTCTGAAGCCCGGTTCCCAGCATAGGTTCATCTCACGTAAAGGTCGGTTTACATGACAAGTCAACACGCCCTACGCTGCCTTCCAGCTAAAAGTCATTTTACACGTCCAGCTGTCGCCCTCTTGAAGACACATTCACATGACGGACCAAACCCCTACAGACGCCCCCACCAGTCTTCTTAAGACCGCTTCCCCGCTCCCCACTCCGCTCCTCTAAAGCCCGCTTCCCATGACACGCCCCGTCACGACACGCACCAACCACAGCGCCAGCAGTACCGACCACACCAGATTCCGGGCCTCCCATTGGTCCAGGGTGGCACGGATGGCGTCCAACAGACCAATCAGAGTGGGGTTGTCGGTCGTCTCCTTAGGCAGACCTGTAGAGAGAGAGACAAATGAGAGTCAGAGTCATAATAGCCGTTTTCACGACGGGCTATCCGGCGAATGCACCTGATTTGACCAAAGCTGCACCTAATTTCTTTTACAGCAAGTAATATCTTCATTTTATGAATTTATTTCAGTGTTTTAATCGATGATGCTCTCTGATAATATGACAAAGCAGGCATATAAGCAATTAGTGCAACCCTAGCTGATAGCTGCTAAGAGACACACTGAACCTAATTTGACCAAATCTGCACTTAATCTGTACCAGATGTGCACCAAATGTGTACCAGATGGCCATCGTGAAAACGGCTAATATGTGGTTATTGGTTAGGTGTGGCTAGTGGATACTGGTTAGAAGGGTAGTGGTGGTAGCATGTGAACTCGTGTTGGATTAACGAAGGGTGAAGAGTGCCACGAGGCCGCAAGGTAGGCTTTTGATAGAGGGAATGCCTAGTCTGAACACCGAAAAGGTGAAAAGTGAACTTGGGAAGGAAGTTGGAGAGAAATGAACACAAGAAAACCGGCGAAAGATCCCGTATTATTTTTCGCAGGCTCTTAGCAGCTCCCGTATATATTACGGCTCTTGTATCATGCAACGAACTTTATGAGCAAGTTACAACAGCTATGGGTGATCACTGATCATCTCACAATCCCACATTATTTCCCCTTAGCACATGACACTCGTTAACCTTCCACCGACCCTGCCTCCACTCCCCCCCCCCGTCGCACGCCCTGACTCCGCCACTGCCAGTGACCTCTCGCCGGTCGTGGTCACTCACCAATCACATTCAGCTGTTTCAGGTAGTCGAGCAGCGGTTTGTGTTCGGCTGAGAACACAGGCAGGTACTCCTCTCCGGTCTTACTGCGCTGCCACCAACTGTCGAAATAAGCGGCACAGTCACGTGATGAATGGTCGACGGTGCCACAGTGCAGCTGGGGATAAGTGGTAGAAATCACGTGATGTATTTTAAGTGGAGCACGTCGTGGTGAGGAATGAGGAATAAAACGTTCATGAGCCACACATTTGGAAAGACAGAAGAAGGCCTATTGCACTTGTCTGGGTAACATATGACGTTTTCTGTTTTAACAGACATCAAAACGTTGCACTAATAGCCAGAAGATTCAGTCGTGCCAAAGAATACTCGCTGACGAGTTTGAAACCTAACCGTGTCAGACGTTATAAAAACTACGATTATCCGGTCAGGTAACCAGTCACAAGACATTGCTTGACAGGGATGAATAAGGTCGAGGTCACAGGCCATTGCAAAAGTTCATCTGCTCAAAGGTCACCAAATCAGACCCAGCCTGTGCCACAGGTCACTGACCTTTGCTGATCGCCGGCGCCATAGGTATAAGTGTAGCGCATTCCTCGGATGTACTTCGGCGGCTTGAAGGTGAACGGGTAACGAGCAGTGTCCAGCAGACTGGAAATAAGTGGACATAGTCAGATATATCCAGTAAGGTGAACGGGTAACGAGCAGTGTCCAGCAGACTGGGAATAACGAGATGTAGTCAGATTCATCTCGCTAGTGGCGAGGGTCAAACTGTTGGGAACACGACAAAAACGATTGGGTCATAAACAAGGTAAAAAAAAGAATGAAAAACCACGATAAATATACCACAAAATTTTTAATTCGTACACCTAATAACTGCGCAAGTCCAAACAATAACGTTCGCTCACGGCTCATGTCGTCATGGTACCCACAATGGCTCACAATGGTTGAAATAGTTCCTCTTGCCATAAGAAGCAATTAGTTTGCCACCAACTAGGGCCGCAAAACATTCACATAAATCACTAGTGCTACGATAAATAGCGTAACAGTGTCCCTACCTGACTGCCCTATTTGACTGCCCTACCCATCCGGTAAAGAAATCGCGAAAACAGCAGAGCACCTAATAAAGCTACCGACTATAATTACGGTGTCGTCAATATATCCTCCACTGACATCACTACAGCCAGTCACTCACCTAACCACCTCTCTTTGCCCGGTGAGAATTCTATAAGCCAGTGACGTCACTACATCCTCCAATGACGTCACGTTATAGCCAGACTCACCTCACCACCTCTCGCTGTCCGGTGAGTATTCTATAAGCCAGTGACGTCATATCCACTCACCCGACAACCTCTTTCTGTCCGGTGAGTATTCTATAAGCCAGTGACGTCATATCCACTCACCTAACCACCTCTCTTTGTCCGGTGAGTATTCTATAAGCCAGTGAGGTCATATCCACTCACCTAACCACCTCCTTCTGTCCGGTGAGTATTCTATAAGCCAGTGACGTCATATCCACTCACCTAACCACCTCTCTTTGTCCGGTGAGTATTCTATAAGCCAGTGAGGTCATATCCACTCACCTAACCACCTCCTTCTGTCCGGTGAGTATTCTATAAGCCAGTGACGTCATATCCACTCACCTAACCACCTCTCGCTGTCCGGTGAGTATTCTATAAGCCAGTGACGTCATATCCACTCACCCGACAACCTCTTTCTGTCCGGTGAGTATTCTATAAGCCAGTGACGTCATATCCACTCACCTAACCACCTCTCTTTGTCCGGTGAGTATTCTATAAGCCAGTGAGGTCATATCCACTCACCTAACCACCTCCTTCTGTCCGGTGAGTATTCTATAAGCCAGTGACGTCATATCCACTCACCTAACCACCTCTCTTTGTCCGGTGAGTATTCTATAAGCCAGTGAGGTCATATCCACTCACCTAACCACCTCCTTCTGTCCGGTGAGTATTCTATAAGCCAGTGACGTCATATCCACTCACCTAACCACCTCCTTCTGTCCGGTGAGTATTCTATAAGCCAGTGACGTCATATCCACTCACCTAACCACCTCCTTCTGCCCGGTGAGTATTCTATAAGCCAGTGAGGTGAGCCATGGGTTAGCGTGGTAGTCTCCCAGGGCCGCCATCCACATCTGCCAGTCCAGACGGGGCTGGTGCGGCGCTATGGGGGGGGGGGGGGGGGGAGTTAGTGACAAAGCCAGTCTTGACAGATACATGAGGTAGATAGTAAGTAAGTACCCTTCGTCCTATGTGTTGAGTTCACCTGCCATTGGGCGACTACCTATACCGTTCAATCCCGTTGGTGATTGCACAAGTAAACAGTAAATAAACAAAATGTAAACCCAGAAAGATAGTTAAGACAAGACTGACATAGGTAACCATGGCATGAACCGACGGCCTATACGTCTCCTTTGCGTTATTTCCAACGCATCATATCAATGAATATGCGTGATCTCGATGATGACGATGATGATGAATTGGGGTTTTGGGCGCCCGAACTACAGGTGGTCATTGGATCTCACCAAGAAACAATTCTACTCACACAGAAACACCTTCTCTCACCCAACAAACACATATCATAACTAACAAACAACGCTTCTCACCTAACAAACATCTATACTCACAAACAAGCACCCCATTTTATTCACACTCAGTACACGTCTAACTCATCGACAAACGGCGGCAGAGTCCAGGCCAGCTCCCCTGCTCGTATCTAAATAAATACTAAATAAATACACAGTTCACAGACACATCTAATCAGGAACATCTACTCGCCAACAAACACCTCTACCTACTCACCAACAAACACACCTTCCCCCACCAAACAAACATCTCTACTCACCAACAAACACACCTCCCCCCACCAAACAAACACACCTCCCACCAAACAAACACACCTTCCCCACCAAACAAACACCTCCACTCACCGACAAAAGGCGGCATGTAATCCAGCTGGCCGGGCTTGTAGCGGAATTCGATATCATTCCACGGGCCGTCCAGCTTGGTGGCGCCCTGGAGCACGACCTCCGGACGACCTGGTAGATAGGTGATGTATTGAGACCCTCCATAACATGGATTCTATACCGTCTACGTCATTACAAAAGTGATGATTAATTAAACACATCAATATACGCTTCGTGTGATAACAGGCGATAAATGTGACAGTAAAAATGGGGATTGGGGGAAGGGGGTCAGCAGGGGGAGGGGAAATGTTAGCATATTAGGAGAAGTTAGTGCAGGGGGAAAAGTTAAGTGTAGGAGAAAACGTTAGTGTAGGAGAAAGAGTTAGCGTAGGAAAAAAGTTACGGTACGAGAAACGTTAGTGTGAAAAAATGGGTGTAGGGAAAAACGTTAGTGTAGGAGAAACGTTGAGCATAGGATAAAACATTCGTGTAGCGGAAAACAATGGTGTGGAGAAAACGCTATTGTAGGGAAAAATTATTGTAGGCGAAAACGTTAATGTAGGGGAAAACGCCAGTGCAGGGGAAATTGCTAGCGCGGGGCAAAAGTAGGTGTATGTAAAGAAAACATTCGTGCATAACTCATTTACTCCAGTGTCATGTGCCTCGCCGCTGTTTAAATATGCGCTCGCCATGAACACCGAACTGTTTGCTGCCTTCTCACACCGATAATTTACCCATGATTCTTTATCTTTCTCTCCTCCTTCATCTCTCGACTCTTCCTCTCTCTCACCTTTCACGCCCGTCATCTGTTTGAACAGTCCGTACGATCCAAACACATGTAGAGGCTGTACGGTCTCGGCGAATACATCCCTCAGCGGCTCCGGTAGAGTGCGGTGGGTGGGGGCGTCCAGGGTGGTGTACGGTACCTGTGGGGCGGAGAGGGGTCAACAGAGGTCAGGGTAGGGGTCAACAGGGAGTGCATTAGAGGTCAACAGGGGTTCACCTGTCCACCAGAGGTCAACAGAGGTCAGCAGGGGTCCACCAGAGGTCGACAGGGGTCACCAGAGATCAAACAAGGGTCAGCAGGGTAACTCTAAACTGCTCAATGAATGGCGGTGGAGGTTAATTAAGGAGAGATAACGAATATCAATGTAACAAAGGTTGCAGTTCTGTGGGAATATTATCGAGGTTGAAATAACGTAAGGTTTCGGAGAAATTGCAAGTTAAAGGATCATATCACAACTTGGTGTCGCATGAATCTCTAACACTGACTCAAAAATATTAACTCTCCCTCCCTGTCTCCCTCCCATCCCTCTCTCTCTCTCTCTCTCTCTCTCTCTCTCTCTCTCTCTCTCTCTCTCTCTCTCTCTCTCTCTCTCTCTCTCCCTCTCTCTCTCCCTCACCAGTGAACAAGTGAATACCGCCGCCGCCACCAGTACTGTCACCGTGGTATTCAGAGCGGAGTTCATCCTCCGACAGCAGCCCCCGGCAGAGTCCAAAACAGCTGTGAAGAAACGGAGACGGCGTTATACAAGGTCTCGGCGTTACGGCGAGACCGTACGGCGTTACGTACGGCGTACGTTACGTACGCCGTAGAATACGAGAGAATGTATGAATATGTAGAGAGAATGTAGAATATGAGCGTTAGAATAGAACAGGGTGCCGAGACTGGCGTTGATATACAGAGCGATGCATATAATGACTGTTGATATACAGAGCGATGCATATAATGACTACGTGCGTTTTATACGAAGCGATATGTGTCAAGTGTAATCGTATTTTTGAACAAGCGTTACGTCGAAGGGCGTTGTGTATCATCACGATCAACTTTATCTTTATTTCACGACTCATCTTTTTCATAATAAGATGAGTCCTTAAGACAGGCTGCAGGCTGCGAAAGCGAAGCCATATGAAACCATGAAACCCACGTTCAACCATTACACCACAAACCAGTTAGTGTAATGACTACATCCTGACTTTTTAAATACAAACCCGTAGTGATGGCATCGGCAGCAGTCAGCAGGAAAGAGGCCGCGCCCAGCAGAATACTGGCCGGTACCGCGAAATGGATAAACTCTCCGAACTCTTCCGGGGAAAAACCTGCGAAAAAGACGGAGGTCAGATAAAGACAGTTGGGGTGGAAGTCTGAGTTTGGAGGCAGGTTCGTTTCTTGGGGTTTAGGGGCATTTATTTATTTGTTTGTTTAAGAAATAGCCGACGGGATAACCAAACGATTGACGAAGCGAAGTCAACAGTTAAAACGAATGCATCTGGATAGACATAGACATCAGGGACAGACAATGATGATTTGTATCTACCAGTCTAGTTACTGATTGGTGATGCAGACCGGAAAACCAGTCCTGGGTAGTATTTCAGAGTCGCCAGCCCTAACCCTATCCCCACCCCCTGCAGCTGGTACCATTTCGTTCAGCAATTAGTTACTCTTCGTTACGCGACGTAGTGAATATTCAGCTAAGTTAGCGCCCCTCTAGATGAAAAATGGTAGTTTGTCACTTCTTCCTGAAGAAATACTGCCAAGTTCCAAGACTAAGTTCCACCTTCGGCTTCCCAACGAGTATTTAGTGGCATACAATCATCTCCTCTATCGAGTAACTCCCACCACAGGACGAGTGTTTCTGGTGAGTTTCCTACCCCTCCTGAATACATTTCCCTCTCCCATTCTTACCAATATCGGTAGCGATGCCTCCATCCTGTAGGCGAATCTGGAACAGACCTATCGTAGCTGCTAGCAGGGACAGCAGTACGGCGCCGCTGAGGATAGACTCCAGCCAGCCGCCGGATAGGCCGCCTGAGGGGAGAGAGGGGGAGTTAGAGAGAGAAGGGACAGCAGTACGGCGCCACTGAGAATGGACTCCAGCCAGCCGCCAGATAGGCCGCCTGGGGGGGGGGGAGGGGGCAAGGTTAGTGAGAGTTAGAGAGAGTAGGGAGGAGCACGGCGCCACTGAGAATGGACTCCAGCCAGCCGCCGGATAGGCCGCCTAGTGGGCGAGAGAGGAGAGTTCATTAAAGGAGTTAACGATTTTTCATTAAGTAGCTAATCAGCGCCTCTCATCCCTCCCCAGCGGGGGCCGGGGGATGAGTGGGTGAGAGACGGGCAGAACCGCTCCAGATACCCCATGTCCCACCAAATGAGTGAGCTCACAGGACGTGAGTCTCATATTCTGACGATTCCGCCGAGCCAGCTATCTTTAATAAGAAGTCTTGCCACGCAATCTAATTTCAAATGTATAATCATAATTGTACTGGGACATCATCAGGAAAACAACTAGTTTCCAACCATGTCTAGTGAAGTTTGTCATCTTGCGTTTAATAACTTAACGCAGCTTCAATGAAGTACCTTATCCTAACAATGCCGTCCAGCGCCAGTTAGAGTTCTTGCCCCGCGGTTTCCATATTCTAGTTCAAATACTTTCTTACCGTGCATTTTTCATCTAGCTCTTCCGTGGTTCCTCAGTCCCTGTGTTTACCATCTAGGTGGTGAGTATCTTACCCTCCGGTTTCCAACCAGAGTGGTAGCTATATTGGGAAATCTTCGTACCGAGGTATCCACCCCGTTCTACCAGTTTCTTACCCTGTGGTTTCCGCCCAGTACGGAAACTCTGATAGGGAGTTTCTTGCCCCTGAGGTTCCCACCCGGTACAGTGTCCTCACCCTGCGGCTTCCCAACCAGTAGAGCAGCTCTACCTGAGTTTTTGTACCGCGGTAACCACCCTGATCTATCAGTGCCTCACCCTGAGGTTTCCGCCCGGTACATTGCCTCACCCTGAGGTTCCCACCCGGTACAGTTCCTCACCCTGCGGTTCCCACTCGGTACAGTTCCTTACCCTGCGGCTTCCTGCCGGTCAGCCAGTCGTCATCCAGCAGGCTGAGACACAACGTCAGTACCAGGAGACTGTGCTGGCATACAGATTCCCTACCCTACCCCAGTGTCTTACCCTGTGGTTTCCTCCCAGTCAGCCAGTCATCATCCAGCAGGCTGAGACACAACGTCAGCACCAGGAGACTGTGGAAGCCGAAGCTGCCGGTGGCAAACACCATCAGCTGCAGGAACACCTGTGGACCGGAGGGAGAGAGCATGGTACTGATGATGATGATGATGATGATGATGATGATGATGATGATGATGATGATGATGATGATGATGATGATGATGATGATGAATGATGATGATGTGAGGGGGCGGGGCGAATAGGGGTGAACAGCATGATGATAATCATAAGCGGATCCAGAAATGCGGTCTCGGACGCTGCGGGGGACATAACCCACAAAAAATCAAAATTAAACAAACAAAAACTTAGATTTCGGTGGTTTATGTGCTAATTCGTAGTTTAACCCGCGCACCGACGGGGGTCTGCGCCAACTTCGCACCGACGGGGGGGGGGCGGATGACCGCCCCCCCCCTGAGATCTCGAGAACGAAGCAAGATAGCGACAAGCGGTAAACGGCATCGGATACGCACGGCCAAGATCTACAATTTTTACTAAGGTCATTTTCAGGTCAGGTCAAAGATGACGTCACAGGGGTCGAAAAAGTCAAAATGGCGGCGCTAGATATGGAGAGTTTTTTCTCGAATAACTTTCGAATTAGTCAAGATAGGAACAAACTAAGGGCATTATCGTGATCCTCTCGTCAATCCGCATCGAATGATAGATATGTTGACCTCGAAAGGTCAAGGTCAAAGGTTGACCTCAGGTCACGTGACCTTGAGGTCATCATGTATATCATTCGATGCGTCTTGACGAGCTGAACACAATGAGACCATCCACGCGTCTGTATCTTGTTCCTGTACGGAGTTATTGGCCAAAAACCTTTGGTGACCTTTGATGACGTCACATGACCTCACAGCTGCCCAACAGCAAAACAGACCTCAAGATAGTGAAGGTTGATCGTATATGAAGTCATGTATGGTATATGGGGCCATTCCGACCCGTTTTAGTGGTAAAAACAGGGAGTTGATTTTTCCCCCATTGACTTATAATGGGGAGGTCGCGAAATTGACCTGACCTTAGGTCACCGATATCAAAATTCCGAGATATACAAATTGTAGCTACTAATGACCTAATAATATCCTGTGACTTCCAAAGGCCTCCGACATCTACTGTAGCTCTGGCACGGTGACAAATTTGCAAAAAAGTGACTTGAGGTTGGGTCATTCAAAGTGACCTGGTGACCTGACCTTAAAAGGTAGGAGGTTCAAACTTGCACACCATGTGTAAAATTGAGGAGGTTATAGTCATACCAAATTTCGCGTAGCGCCGCGGTTTTCCCGCTATTCGCGAAAAACCTCAGGGGGGGGGGGGGGGGGCGTCGGTGCGCGGGTTAAATCGAAGTTGTCTAGTTTTCTTTCTATTCTAGAAAGAACGGCAAAATTTCATCGATTTTGAGCATCGACATCGAGTTTAATCGATTTTTTTTTTATAGATCAGGGGGCCCATTTTCTACCCCCCCCCCCCCCCTGGACCCACCAGTGCTCACCTGCAGATAGAACCCGGCCAGTCTCAGCCGTCTGACGGGCGAAAAGAACAGAAACGGACCGCCCAGCTCGGCTGCCAGACTGAAAACGGTTGCCAGACGGAGGACGATTGGAGGCAGAGCGTGTGCCACCGCCGCTAGAGGGGTCGGCATGCACTGCGATTGGAAATGGACGTCCAAAGCTGTGGGACAGAAAGGGGAGTTGTGTCAGTAATATGGACATACCTAAGTTCAGCCCTAGGGATAGAAGGGAAATGACATCAGTAAAATGGAAGTCTATTGAGCTGCAGACAGAAGCGGGAGTGGTATATTCAGTAATAAACCATCAGAAATAACGGGGTAGACATACACTGGGAGGGAAAATAATATCCAACGCTGCTGCAGAGAGAAAGTAGACGTAAGGGTTATATATAACGAAAACGTCATGACATGAATAGCGAGAACAATGCGATCAGAGATTTAGAGGTGGATATTTAGCAACAACAAAAACAATAATGCAAAAGATATAGGCTACAGCAACAGCAATGGCAGCATCAGGACTCAGGAGAATAACGACCAAAGAATATAATAAGGGAAACAACAACAGAATCAGTTAGCCCCCTGCGAGTGGGTCGGCATACGTCCACTGAGAATCAATATCCAATGAATGAACAGAAGTTCCTAGAAATTGGTTGGGGTGAATAAGAGAAAGAATGTGATTCGATATTATGTGATTTTAGGCCGCCCGGAGGTCACCGGTCATCAGCGCCCATAACGTCTCCGACCATCCGTCCCCGACCCATCGGACTACTAAAATGTAGGGATTGTGCTATAAGTTATGACATGTTACGATCACTAAAACCATCTTTCTTCACATAAGCGGTCGTAACTCACTGATAGGTACCAAATCTCGCCGAGCGATCCTAATAATTCTCCCCCCCCCAAAAAAAAAACACTATTGTTTTTTTTTTGGGGGGGGTATAATATAGTGGGCGTAGAACAAACACTATTTGTTCTACGGGTCTATTTTATACGAGCGAAAAGAAATGCACCAAAGTGGGGATCGGCATATCCTGGCGCTTTTTGTTACCGTTACCGCAGTTGGAACACGACGGAAAACGTTCGACGAGGATGAGATTCGAACTCACGCGGGGAGACCCCATTAGATTAGCAGTCCAACGCCTTAACCACTCGGCCACCTCGTCCTGCCACCACGCGGTGCCTTCAACGAATGACATAAAACTAGCACCCACCCACAACGTTTTACCACTTGCTTTTTTTAATATTTTCACCGTTTTATCCATTTAACATTGCACATTCCGACTCTTAGAGACCCTAAACCAGCACAAGCATGAGTTCCTCCAGCTCACTTGTTCTCACGGCTCACCCGTGAATCCCTATCAACTGTGAGTTCTGAGTCTCAACATCTCACATATGGGACACCACAGCTCATCTGTAAGTCTCCACAGTTCATCTGTGAGACTGTGAGTTCCTAAGTATCACCTATGAGCATTAAAACCCACAGTGTGTTCCCTGAGTCCCATAATATTCCATTGAGTCCCCACACTTCACCCCAAGATTTCCCCAAATCTCACTGATGAGTCCCACAACTCACACCAGTGAGTTTCCACAGCTCACCTGAGCCCCCAGACCTCACCTGTGAGTTTCCACAGCTCACCTGAGGGCTGAGTTCTCCGAGTCTCAAAGCTTACCAATGATTCCCAAATCTCACCCATGATTTCCCCAAACCTCACTTGTAAGACCCCCAAATCTCACCCATGAGTCCCCCCAAATCTCACCCCTGATCTCTCACCAACTCTCACCTGTGAGGCTCCACCATGACGGACACTTGCTGAGCAGCTTCATCGCCCCCGTCGAGAACACTTGTCTGAAGAGCAGCCATCGTACCAACCACAGCCCGACCGAGTCCGAGGGTCTCTGTCGGCCCCCGGAGGGTAGCCAGGGGGCGAGTACCACGGCGAGCAGACCGGTCTCCAGGAGCAACGAGTCCCACTGGTAGTACAAAAATGCCTGGAAATTGGGGGGGAGTCAGAGTTTTGTGAGAGGTGTTTAGTTTGAATGTTGTCAATTGGATGGATTCACAGAGCCATAGACATCTACATATTAAACTGTAGTGTACTGCAGAAAAGCCTACCAAGGGATAGCAGGGTTTACCGGTACACAAATGGCTATGATAGAGTCTTAAACGACAGAACAGAATGTTGACTCTTTTTTTTTCTCTCTCTCTATCACTCTCTCCCTCCCTCCCTCCCTCCCTCTCTCTCTCTCTCTCTCCCGCTCTCTCCCTCTCCCTCCCTCTCCCTCTCTCTCTCTCTCTCTCTCTCTCTCTCTCTCTCTCTCTCTCTCCTCCCCTCCCCTCCCCTCCCCCCACACCACTTACCTGTCCGACCTGCACCAGCGATCCGTACAGCACTAGCAGTGCACCGAGCACCACCTTAACTCTTCCCCACTCCGTCACCACAGCCAGTAAACTCAGTACCACCCCAAGCAGACTCGCGGCTTCCATGGCGTGTGAGGTGTCCAGCCCGACATAGCCTCGCAGCCAGAGGAGCGTCGGACGGGCCCAGGCAGAGGCTACTGATGGGTGAGACAGCAGCTGGGACTGCGCCGGGAGCACGCCGTTCGCTCCGAAAAGACCTGGAGGGGAGAGGGGAGAAATTCGGTTACTGATAATTATTGGTATGTAATGTATGTATGTATTCACGATGAGCGATCCACACATGGCGTGGCGATTATTGTATGTAGAGACAGGTTGCGGACAAAACACTGTCTTGCAAGTTGCAACTGTTTGTGCAGTATATTATGTAAGCAAATGTACAAAGTATTGTATCTAAAATGTTTTTACCGTAAATCTGCGTTAACAAAGCTACGTGGGACAAGTGCGTGGCGCAAACTTTTGCATAGCAAATGCATGTCACTGTTAGAACATTCACATAGTAAAGTTGGACTAGGTCAGGTCACATTCAGGTAAAAAAGGTCAAATTTCAAAGTTTAAAATTTTCAACAAAAAACATGTCTATCGGATGCAGTTTGAGCTCAGGAACAAGATGGTGCTATTTATATTGGTGTACGATGTCAAATTCGTACACACAAAAAAAAAATATTTGAAAAACTTAAAATTGTGAAATTTGTGGTATAATGCGTATAACTTGGCAATTTTTGAAGATATCTGGCTAAAACTTGCTAGAGTAAGTCGTAAGCATGTGTTCTATCATATATATTCCGTTTTTTCGAAAAGTAAAAAAAAAATGAAAAAAAGTATCAAAATACAAATTTTGAATTTTAATCTATAAAACTTGAAAGCAGTTTGATAGCGCAGTCCATTCTGAGTCCTCTCATGCAAAGAAATTGGATCTAGCTGAAAAAGTGAGCTCTAGGGAGCGATTGCCGTGGTTCAATGTTTTGCGTCGAAATCGGCCGAACATGACGTCACTCTGACGTCATTTCCGGCCAACCTATGATTGTGCTATAATGCGTATAACTTGGCAATTTTTGAAGATATCTGGCTAAAACTTGCTAGAGTAAGTCGTAAGCATGTGTTCTATCATATATATTCCGTTTTTTCGAAAAGTAAAAAAAAAATGAAAAAAGTATCAAAATACAAATTTTGAATTTTAATCTATAAAACTTAAAAGCAGTTTGATAGCGCAGTCCATTCTGAGTCCTCTCATGCAAAGAAATTGGATCTAGCTGAAAAAGTGAGCTCTAGGGAGCGATTGCCGTGGTTCAATGTTTTGCGTCGAAATCGGCCGAACATGACGTCACTCTGACGTCATTTCCGGCCAACCTATGAAAGATACGAAGTTCAAATTTTGACACAAAATGTCCAATTGATGCAGCCGAAGGTACTGAAAGTTTGGCGGCGATCCGTCAAGCGGTTTAGAATTTATTGCAGAAAAACGAGAGGGGGGCTATGAATAGCCCCCCCCCCCCCAGTGGGGCGCGGGTTAACCCTCGCCCGCACATGGGGGGGGGGGGGGGTTGCCACCCCCCCAGGTAGTCTTTCTGCTCTGCACTCAACATTTTTAGAGCTAGAAGGCTGATTTTTCGTATAGCTGCTCCTCTATCCTTTCTTGAGGTCCACTGAAAATTTCAAGTTTCTGTGATTTTTGGTTTCGGAGATATGACCTTGTTTTTCAGGTCATGTCATGACCCAAATGGCCAATTCTCAACATCTTGCGCCTGCCATGGGCCTTGTGAGCTTTTGACACCCTGATTTCGGCCTTTTTTGCCAGTCTTACCTCCCACCTATCATGGAACATGTTGTTCGACGATGTACAGGGGTCAAGGTCAGGGTCAAGGTCAACCTAGGTCATCTAAGATAATTGCGTTTTAGGCAAGCTGAATTTACTTTTTGTGAAGTTTTTTGACTGCATTTTTGGTAAAAGCTTCTCAGATCATGATTTCATGTAATATGGACCCAAAACAATCGGTGCACACATCAGTATACACACAGACACACACAGACATACAAACACATATAATTGACCTTGACCTAACTTGACCTGAAATGACCTCAGCAGCAAAATTCTGGTCGGGTAGTGTGACAAAGAGGTTCTAGCTGGCTTGGCACCAGAAAACAGCATCGTCATCGGTATTTGATAAGCAGCGCACTTGCTATCCAACGGTGACCCAAAACAGCAACATTTTTTAGTTTGACCTGACCTGGAAGGTCAATGACTGACCTGAGAAGGTAAAACTGGGTATCATTGGATTCGTCTCTTCCCAAAGAATCTTTTTGGTCCTTACCGCTAAGCTCTATCTCCAACAGGAACGAAATGGCGCGGGGGGGGGGTGGCAACCACCCCCCCCCCCATGTGCGTTCTAGGATGGGAAAATGGCATGTGCGGGCGAGGGTTAACCATACTTCATCTACAAAGAAACTCACCTGGGATCTGCATGTAAAGGGAGAGAAAAGCAACAAGGTAGATTGCGGCCAGCCATTTAAGAAACAAACTCCTTGTCAGGAACGTGGCCGTCATCTTCAAAAGGACTTGGCTCAGATCTCAGGCTGAAACTCCCTGAAATGAGAAAGAAAATCAAACATCAGTTTTTTGTGAAAGTAATACAGCCAAGTATTGAACGTCAATGAATGCAGAGCTTGTATGGGGCTATGGGCAATGGGCATTGGGCAAGCATAAGGAAGGCATCGCACATCAAACAACACTGTCAGAGCTCAGAGGGCTGCCCTAGTCCATGCAGCATAGATCAGTGCTGCATGCTTCATATTTGGGTGACATCAGTCAGTCACCTGTCTGAGACTTGGCCAACTCTCCTCCGGCATGCAGGGCTGAGCATGATGAAATAGGTACCAGTGTGGGGGACGACTAACTGGCGAAGTCACTCAAAGTAGCTAACTGCGCACATGTGGTACATTTTTGTTGCACAGCTGAACAGTTCTCAGGCATATCTTCCAAGTTATAGCCCCAAATTCAAAATGTAGGAATCTAGGGCATTAGGCCAGACGTCACACAAAGGTTTTCCAACTGCGGAGAGGCGCTGTAGGTTTGTCGGTTGACTTGTAGGGTAGGTTTTTAGGTTTGTAGGTTATAGGTTGTAGGTTTATAGGTTGTAGGTTTGTAAGTTATAGGTTGTAGGCTAGGTTAGGTTAGGTTTGTTTAGGTTCACCTCCGGCCTCCGGGTATAGCGCCTCTCCTTGGTTGGAAAACCTTTGTGTGCCGTCTGCTCTACCGATAGGTACCAAACCTAGACTCTTGGATGTGCTAAGAGAAGAGAAGGACTGCATAATTAATGAATAACTTATGTTAATAACTATGATTATGCATTCCTATAGGTATGTCAGTAGGTGGAACTATGGTCATGAGTACCCAAATATAGGAACGTTCCCATTTTTGCGTTGTACTAAATCTCTATAAAAGTTTCTTTAATCTGACCGTTGAACAAGGAAATTGACCGTCGAATGATATTTTTAATGATTTTTTGAAATGACGGAATGGTGAAAACATGGGTTATACTACATTTAACTTGCAATTTTAAGGAAAATGAAGCGTTTTTTACATTTTGAGGTCAAGTATAATAATTTTCGCCTGGTTATGAAGTTTCATACTAGCGACACCAGATGCTGAAATATGCAATCGAACACGCGGACAGTCCCGAGATAATATTGTTGACATTTGGTGTCGAGGCGGACGACTGCGTGGGACGTCAGTTATTTTACCGAACTACTGTTGTAAACTCAGTTTAAGTGGTTAAAAATTATTCAGCTGTATTTTATCAGCCCGGAAAGACATATTTTATTTGGATGCTAGCTGTTTAGCGTTGTTTTATGAGGAGCGTCATGAGCGTGGTTTTTGTCTTCCGTGTTTCTAAGCATGATCGTTTTGGGGAAATTTCTCTTATATAGGTCGCTCTGTGTGGCTTATTTATAATTTTTATGCTGATTTCGATCATTCCTCGTGCCCATCCTACCAGGCCTTTTGCCACTTACACTCATTAAGAAAGGAAAAAACTAGATTGTCATTGGGACTAGGTGTTTTGAGGGTGTAACATATTCAGCGTTCCCATTTTTGGATACTTCCTTGTGCTCGTCAACTATCGGTGATAAACAGACAGGTGCTTGACATGTCTCCACCCTCGGCGCGGACGGTGGATATAGGTATGGAAGACCTTGTTGAGCATCGCTGAGCGTTGTGAATTACATAATCCTGCAGAGGGGGGCGTGCCCGCTGCGAGATCGACGGGAATAAAAGCGCAGAAGACCGGGCGTCGGGCGAAACATGCAACGGTCTTGCCGGAAAGGTCATCTGATAATTGTTGCGTTAACAATAATTTGCGGCGTTGGACGTGATGCTTGTTTATGAAAAGAGCCCCTGAAAGGCGTCGGTGAAATCGTTCCCAATTTTGGGTACGCCGTTCCCATAATAAGGAACGCTTGCAGCGCCAGTGTACGAGAGCGTTCCCAAATTTGGGCTCGCGGCCCGGATGATGGACTGCTTTAGAAATAGGGGAACGATTTGAAACTATGATGGGCCTTACAATATCAAACTCTTTCCCAACAATATTGAGACAAATATCAGGCGGTTCACGATCGTTTTATATTTTTTGGACGTCATTTAACGGTTCTTTTTCTTGTTTTAAATAATGCCTACATGGCGTTCCCATATTTGGGTTTATCGTTCCCAGACATGGGAACGAAAATGCGTTCCCGAAAATGGGTACGCTCGACCATAGTTCCGCCTACTGATGTAGGAAAGTGCTGTAGCTACACAAACCACATGTGCCGAGATCAATGCAGAGGAATGACCACCATGCAGATCAAGATACCTATAAGATTGAGATCAAGATACCTATAAGAAGATGCAGATCACTAAATATTTGCAATAAACATATAAACTGTGAACAAACATACCCAGTGCATCCAAGTGTATCTCCTACCATCCAAATTTAAAATATTGAGAAGGCCAGAATTAGTGTTCTAGGCTTCATTATTTGTGCGTGTTGTCCTTTCAAGCGAACCAATCGCTAACCGAACCAAAGCTAATTGACGAATCACAGGAATCAAAACAGATGAGTTAGCGTCAGCTTGCTAGCAGTAAGTAGAACAGAATGAAAATGAATGCACCGGCAAAAACTGTTGGAGACGAAACTTACGCAAAAGTTTTAAAGTCCACATGATGAATTTGGCTATCAAATTTAAATTAACTTCATTACACTACGTTTTGACAGCCCAGAATGAGATACTTTGAGCTTCAATTGTTCGTGTAGTAGTTGCAATTTACTGATTCAGTCATTCATTCTTTATAATGCACCATTGTACATCGACAAATACAATGTACCTACATATTATATAAATTTGTGTGATCACAAATGATCGGAGCCCCAGGAGCAGGAGCAGTAACAGACAGCACGTGAGGAGCCTCAGTAGTCTCCGGGAGGTCTCACAAGTTCCTTGAAGGACCAGTCTTATGCTGTCCGTCAAGCCGTCTTCCATCCTCGGAGCTCGCACACGGTCAGGGTCCACCGACCACCGGCCCACCGGAAGCCAGCTCCATTATCGCTCGGAAGTCCCTGCTGCTCATTTCATATACCTACCTACTTGTAGGATGAATGAGCCCTCCAGGTTTCTGGGACACGTGGCCAGCTTCGCTAAGGAGGTAATCATGGCCTGTTTTAGGCGATGCTCCGCTACCATCGCTGACTTGAGACTTGAGAGCAGATAATATTGCGCTTCTGACTTCTCATCAACTCTCGAACTGGTGCCAAGCCGGCGGCCGCGCCAAGAGGGCGGAGTGGTGTGCGAAGCGGGGCAGCCCGAATGCCACCTTCATACATCCGGCTTGAAAGGCGTCCAGGCGGTCCACTTTGGATGGGCCGAGAGGTGCTGTGCTGCACCCGCCACCCATATACATCAGAGTAGGCAGGACAACCTCTTCCATAGATAAGCTTTGTCTGCTGGGGAGTGGGGGGCAGCGGGGCTTAAGCTTTTGGCCAGCATACCAGCTGGTGCTAGGCCATAAAAGGCAGCTCGTGCCCTTTTGACGCGCTGGGCGACGTTATACCCTGGGTCGACGTGTCCATGGAAGCCGTGGAGCGGGCATCGAGCGTCACGCCGAGGTGCTCGGAATAAGGCCGCGATTGGAGCGGCTGGCCTGTTAGCTCCCATGTCGGTGGCTGCGCCAGAAGCTCGCCGTATTAAATATTTTAATTTTAATATTATCAAGAAATATTAAAATTATCAGGAATTTTAATATGTATTAAAATTCCTGACTTAAAATGTATATGTTTTATCAATGCAGCTGAAATTGCTTCTTTTAGTAGCTTTGGAATATTGGAAGAAGTCTCGCATCGGCCTATTTGAGACCGTCCTTTCCCATGTTTTACCGTTTACACTTAGTTTACAAAATGAAGTGTTCTCCAAGATTCTTACAGGTGTTCTCATACAATTCAGCGGTCGACAACCTTCAGTGCATGGGCCGTGAAGTGCAAACCGGATGAAACCTGCTCTAACCGGTATCCCACCAGCCCCGAGCCAACGCATCTGATAAATGAGACTCTACAAGCTGGAATTGACTTTGTCTGCTCTGCCCAGTTCCAGTGCGGGCGAGCGAAGCGAAACACGACAGAAGGGCCTAATTCATCAGACGTAGAGCTGGACGGTTGTGCAACGCAACATGTTTGTATATTGATCTGAACTCTGATGCGACCACAGGGCGATGATACATGCTAATCCCTGGTGTTGCACGCCCCGTCACATCCCAATACTGACTAGGAAGAAGGAAGTAAGCTAGCGGAACCAGAGAGATTGTTGGGATTCTGGCAATGGGGGCGGCCGGCGGGGTTGAAGGTATCTTCATAGTGATATTTATTTGACGGAAAATCGTGGTACCGACACCAAGCTCTCAACTCAAAACAGGGACAAAGGTCCGCCACAGCTAACATTAGTGATGCTATTACCTTGTCTCAAGCATTCTGAAGAATTATCCCAGTTGGCAGTTACTTATAATGGGGAGGTCGCAAAGTTGACCTGACCTCAGGTCATCGTTTTTGAAGTTTCGCGATATACCTAATACTGCAAGCAATATTTTACAGCACGCTGGCGTTTTGTGATGGCGTCATACCTTAGCATCGGAGGTTCCGTTTACCTCACCGCTTCAGTGAAGCGCGCTGCAGCGAAGTGAAGGGGCGTGCCGTAAAACAGGGCCCAGAGAGCACCGAGTACCAAATTGTAAAATGGCAGCTGGCCAGCGACCATACTCGTGTTTGCCCCCCCCCACCCCTCCCCCCAACTCACAAACTCAATGAAACGCCCAAGTCCCAACACGGATAAGTATAGAAGAGTCAGACATTTTGTTTTTTCTCACAGACAATGACAATAATACAGACAATATTACATTGCTTTTTGTATTGTCATTGTCAGTGAGAAAAACACACGGATAAGTAATAATAGTATGTTTATCACTGTCTGGTGGGTCAATGTGAGTGAAGCACACTAATGTTAACCCTCGCCCGTATTGGTGTTTTTCCAGTCGCGAACGTATAAGGGATCCGCACCTCGGTATCCGTCTGTACGGTGAGACGATCCCGACACGCCCCTGTGGCACGGTTCCTCGGAGTCATGCTTAACAGGCGCCTGACCTACAGAGAGCATTTTAAAACGCTTCGGGAGATGTTTTAGATCTATTAACCCGCGCCGGGCCGGGGGGGTGTGTTTAAACACCCCCCCTGCGGTTTTTCACAGATATCTCAAAAACGGCCTGTTCATGCATCTTTTCCGCACATGTTGTTAAAATTTCAGACCCAGGTCGCCTTCGGTCAGGTACCCAGGTCACGCCAAGTTACCTCACCTCAGAAAAAAATAAGAATGCTCGTCATAGCTACGCCGATTGATCGATTGCCTTGAAACTTTCAGCGATTGATTAGAGCAACAGTATCTATAAAATGTAGATCTCCGAATTTTGATATCGGTGACCTAAGGTCAGGTCAATTTTGCGGCCTCTCCATTAGGTATTTTGATGCATTTTCTTCTATAAATTTCCTATAAAGCTTTATCCACAGCAGTAGCGCAATCACTGTTAGGAAATTATGGACAAAACAATTGTATAAAAGTGTCACTAAAACCGGTCGAAACTACTTATGCAGGCATGCAGCATGCATAGGAAAAATCTTACTGACTGAATACTGACCTCAGCCCGGTCACCTGAAGGTCAGGTCAGGTCATTAACCTTTAATGACCTCTGTTCACTTTTCGAGTTCGGAGGTTTCTAGGCTAGGTTTTGGAGCTGAATTAGAATTTTGCAACCATTTGTATATTTACGAAGGAGTTTTGGTGTCTTCGACACATTTTACATGTTTGTCAGAGGTGGCTGACATCCCTACTATGGTGTACAATTTAATTGTAATACTCTGCAGTGAACAACTAAACACTTGCTGATAAAAATCATCAGCCATCAGGGGCCCGGGAACGATTTTCAAGTTGGGGGGGGGGGGGGGCGAGCCTAAAATACCTGACATGATGCATTATATGAAACAGTGGCGTAGCTAGGGGTCTAAGGGGACACGTACCCCCCCCCCCCCGCCCCCATCGGGATAAGAGGGACCCTCGGGTCCGAGGGGCCCTGCGGCGCCATTTGACCGCTGAGGGTTAACGATGGCCATATTTCTACTCAGAAGGGCCCCATGGGGCTCGTCAGAGCTCCTCATGGGCCCTAAATAGCCACACTAAGATCTCCACAAGGGTCCGACGCCGGCGTCTGAGGGCCTCTTGCGGCTTTTAAGGACACCTCGGTGATCTCCAAAGGCCCGTTACTGGCCTCTAAGAGGTCTTACCGGCCTATGAGGGGCCAGTTCTAGGGGCATTTCCCGCCTGTGATGGTCCCACACTTATTTTTCTGAGGGCCCCATGACGGCAACTGTGGGGCCCTCGTCGGCGCCTATGATGGCCGGTCTCTAAGGACCCCACAGGACTTCTTCTGCCGGCGTAAGGTCCCCTTGCCGGTCACTGAGACCCCCTGCCGGCTTGTAGAGAGTTCGCGTCAGCAGCTCTAAAGGCCCCACATCCGTCTGTAGACGGCTCCACACCAGCGTCTATGAGGATCCACAGCAATACGCCTGTAAGGACCCTCATCGGCGCCTCTGAGAGAATCACACTAGCACCTCTGAGCGCCCACACCGGCACCTGCATGGCGGCCCCACACCAGTGCCTCTAGAGGCCCCTTACCGGCGGCTCTGAGGGCCCTACGCCGGTGATTCTGAGGGTGCTACCGATAACCGAAGGCACCACACAAGCCCTTAGTGTCGCTGAGCTTTAATCCCATACCGGCCCTCCGAGGGCGCCACGTCAGTGCACTTATTGCCCCACACCCCTCCATCACATCCGGAGCGGGTAAACTGTGTTATACCTATAATAGCAACGATTTTACCACCGTTGTACGTCATGTATTTCTCAAAGTTGACTCAAGCTGGTGCAGTATAAAATCTAGCCTGCCAAACTTATGGCCAATATCAGGCCCAAATCAAAGCGGGATGACAATAGCAGATATTGTCAAATCGATACCTACTGTATCAGCAGAAACCATTCAGATGGCAAGGAAAATGCCATGTGCTGATGTGTAGATGTGTAAAGGAAACAAGAAGGAAAAAAGTCCGGAAAAGGGAGGAAAGATCTTTTCTCGCTGCCTCAATGTTGAGGGGGCGCCGCCCCCTCGGCTCTAAAGTTGGGGGGGGGGGCAAGCGCCCCCGCTGCCCCCCCCCTGTTCCCGGGTCTATCTATGTCAGCCATAACGAGCTGTTGCGATGTGTGGTGATCTACCGATAAACCTAGAAGAGCAAGCTGTTCCCTGATGACGTCACTGACCCCCCAGTGACGTCATAGCTCGAGTCTCCCGTTCAAAGTTGGTATATAAGGAGCGATCTTCAGCGCCGCTGTCCAGTGTGTATTCTGACGCTGCGCTGCCTTGGATAGACGTCCAGAGAAGATAGTTAAGGCGACTTTAGTTTACCGATATAGTTGGTATTAGCAAATTGACACCGGCGGGTGGTGTCATTAGGAAGTGTCCCCGTACAGTCAGGGGCGGCGCCACGGGTTTTCGATAGGGGGGGACGGGGACCGAAAATCGAAAATCCCAAAAGTAGATACTGATCGTGTATGCAAAAAAAAAAAACGAGGCACGTAACGCCGCGAAACTTGGCAAGGCCCAAAACACATCGAATGGTGCATCCCGTTTCCAAACTTATCCTAGGACACCTAAGATCGATCACCTTTTCAATCATCCTTGCCTCTAAATCAAAATTTGCAGTCTTGCCAACTCAAAGCTGGTTTCCTACAAGCTGCGAATTGCTTAGGTATGAGTAGCAGTGCCAGCTGTTCTTACGTTTCGTACTTTCAAATTTTCGATCTTACGTCTGGTCAGCTTCAGGGCTTCACCATCATATAGTCATGTCTTCTGCTCTGACAAGTGCGCCAAAACTGCAATATAATTTCAGAATCATGACATCACCACCTGATCCATATGCAACGGGCAGGGTGCAGCTAATGGCTAGCCGTCAGTGGTCATGTCATCGGTGGTCACTCAAAAGGCCATGCTAGGTCATGGAAGGTCACCAGCCGTTATTTGATCACACTTTCTGATGGATTTTACTTGCCAAGAGCTTCGCGGGAAAAACAAGCGCATGCACCGTTGAAAAAAAATTGAGTGAAAGGGTCTCAGGTCCGGCGACCTCTGCAGGTGAAATGCCCCAGGGTAGGATTCCGGTGCTTGTTGATTAACTTCGTCAAAAATGGCAGTAGAGCTGTGCTGTCGGCACCATTGTGTTCGTCATGATCGAGCTGGCACGACCTGCATCGTTCTCATATTCACCCTCCAATCGTAACAACTACAGCAGGGATTGGCAAATGGCGGGGCAACCCCTTTGGGAGGTAATGAAGGTCTCTGGAAACGTCATCCCACATCTCTTTAGCATTAGTGGCTCTCCTTATGGAACAGGTTTCTTGACTGGTCTGCTTCACCCCAGAATTCAAAGACTAGTCAAGGTAAAACCGAGCGCACCACAGTGAGCACAATTTGATAAGCTGGTGTATCTCAATTTTCATGTAGAACCTTTCACGTATCACGGACCTAAAACCCTTTCGTGCACTCATGCAAAAGCAACTGCCATGTTTCAACAGCTGGTAATGGCATTTTCACAGCCGCTGACGTAAGAAGGGGAGGGATGGGGGCTCGATTAGACCCCCAGCCGTTCGACCGCCGACCGAACTTAGTTTTGCAGAAAAAAAAAACGAGTGCTATCGAACCCCTTGACGAGAGGGAGCCGATGCTATATCCAATTATAAGGTCTTGGGCTACTGCGTGCTTTTTTGGTCCTGCCTGTGATCTATCCGAACACTTCTCCCCACAAGTGCTGGGGTTAAATGGCATAGATTTCAAATGGTTCCTGTGGTAGAACTGCCATGCTTGAATTTGACTAATTAGGAATGGAAAATTTTCATATAGTAACGGAAATCTATGGAATTTCAGTGAACTTGGTTTTATCGGCAATGGGGTCTGGCAGTGGGGTGGGGAGGTAATAAGTAATAACCCTGCCTGGCGCCCCAAAAAGGGGGCACGATCCCCGAGGCCCTGCCGATCACCTTATAACTACAGGCATCACAGCTCCACACCTTTTGCAGATGGCCAGGACCCCCTGCGATGCATCCCAACAGCAATCTCTATTCAGAACCTGCCTTGATTAACCAACGATGCATTAAATGCGACGGAGAGCTCTATAATGCATTAATATCAACTATTGAACGGGCCTCGCCGATAGGGGGGTACTGTACCCCCCTAACTTTCGATAGCGGGGGACCTGTCCCCCCCGTCCCCCCCGGTGGCGCCGCCCATGCGTACAGTGTCACCATGAGGAAAATTACCGTCATCTCAGTGATGCTAATGTTTACGACAGTGGCCAAAGGTAATGACCATTGACCATACAAAGAGTATTCGTTTAATAGGTAAAGGATAATATGTAAGATATACCCAAGATACCTATGTGTCTGAATATCCAACTGTTTTTATGCATCGTCTTTTGTTTTGAATGATGCATCAATGAATGTAAACTGAAATTTTTAATTGCATGGATGAAGATGGAAAGTAGGTAGGTATATGACCTCTCCTCGTCATATAAAATATGTTTGATTGTAAAATATCAACATTTCAGCTAATGTGCCTGTATCAGATCAATCTTCTGCTGCAATGTCTCCCATGTTATTTCGTCAGTCTACACTCCGATTAACCCGGCAGTTGCTGGGGTATTTCGTCACCCACCATTTGCTGGGGGGGGGGGGGGGCGTTAAACGCCCCCAGCCGATAACTCGACAACCAATAGGCGCAGCGAAACGCACGAGGCGGCAAACGAAAGAACGCGACGAGGCGCTTCAGATGAGTACTTTAAAGTTGAATTTTGAGGTCACAGGTCGGGTCAAGGTCAGGTCAAACACCTGAAATCGGGCATTCAGTAGCATGGACTTCAGGACTTCGCAATGGGCGCCTCTCGTCACAAACTCTGTCAAAACGGTGCACTATCCATCATATAAGGCCTACAAGAGTGTCAGCTCCATGTAGGGGTCAGTCAAGCATAGTTCAGGGTCAAGGTCAGGTTAACCGGGTAGGCACATATCCCCGAAAATCAAAACTGATATTCGCAGCTTGTGACACATGTTTTATGGGTAATTTGGGGCATAGAACACGATGGTGGCATTCATTTTATCATATGTGTACGTGTTTGGCTCAAAAAGTTTAATTTAAGAAATGCATGTGTCATGGTCGTGAAGTAGTCACGAGAAATTGCCAAGATTCAGTTCAAGATTTTGGAAAATGCGGAGCGATAATCAATAATCGAAGATAGTCATTTGATTGTTCATGGTATTGGCAGTCTAATGGCGTTTACGGCATGTCTGTATGTTTATTCTGTGATTTTATATGGTTTTTTGAACATATGCCGTTTTTGGTCGAAAACTCAGAAATCATGACGTCACTAAAACGTCGATATCTCATAAATTGTCCGACCTATTTTTTTTTAACTGTCACAATAAACTTCAATCAATTCCCTACAGGTACCCAACATGCTATGGCCCGGCGAAAAAAGTGGGGGCGTTTAACGCCCCCCCCCCCCCACAGCAACTAGCGGGTTAAATGACAATGCATCTTTTCAGCAATTTATGAAAAAAAAACTCGTCATATTTTCATCCAAACTGGTGTCAAATCTTCACATTTCATTTTACCCGGATCGGTCTAGCCCTCGCCCGCACATGCCATTTTCCCATCCTAGAACGCACATGGGGGGGGGGGTGGTTGCCACCCCCCCCGCGCCATTTCGTTCCTGTTGGAGATAGAGCTTAGCAGTAAAGACCAAAAAGATTCTTTGGGAAGAGACGAATCCAATGATACCCAGTTTTACCTTCTCAGGTCAGTCATTGACCTTCCAGGTCAGGTCAAACTAAAAAATGTTGCTGTTTTTGGTCACCGTTGGATATCAAGTGCGCTGGTTATCATATACCGATGACGATGCCGTTTTCTGGTGCCAAGCCAGATAGAACCTCTTTGTCACACTATCCGACCAGGTTTTTGCTGCTGAGGTCATTTCAGGTCAAGTTAGGTCAAGGTAAATTATATGTGTTTGGATGTCTGAGTGTGTCTGTGTGTATACTGATGTGTGCGTGTACCGATTGTTTATGTGTCCATATTACATGAAATCATGATCTGAGAAGCTTTTACCAAAAATGCAGTAAAAAAAAAACTTCACAAAAAGTAAATTCCGCTTGCATAAAACGCAATTATCTTAGATAACCTAGGTTGACCTTGACCTTGACCTTGACATCTGTACATCGTCGAACAACATGTTCCATGATAGGTGGGAGGTAAGACTGGCAAAAAAAGGCCGAAATCAAGATGTCAAATGCTCACAAGGCCCATAGCCAACGCAAGATGTTGAGAATTGGCCATTTGGGTCATGACATGACCTGAAAAACAAGGTCATATCTCCGAAACCAAAAGCCACAGAAACTTGAAATTTTCAGTGAACATCAAGAAAGGATAGAGGAGCAGCTATACGAAAAATCAGCCTTCTACCTCTAAAAATGTTGAGTGCAGAGCAGAAAGACTGCCTGGGGGGGGGGGGGTGGCAACCACCCTCCCCCATGTGCGGGCGAGGGCTAGGATAGTCATGTCAATTACGGAAAATCGGAATACCGATACCAAACCAAATACCAACCATAACCGTGGAGAAATACCGAAACCAAACCGACTTGGGAAAATGAGGAAAATACCAACTATTTACCGATTTCTTACCCTCTTAAACATTAGCGAGGGCTCATGATACCAACAAAATATCAAACATATTAGGATTGAAATACCAAATACCAAGTTGGTATCGGTTTGGTATCGGTATACCAAAAAGTTGGTATCCGATTGACATCTCTAGTCTAGGAAGCACGTTTTCACGTTTTTGCCCCTGTTTCAGGTCAATCTCTGGACATATGTTCGGAGGATGCCGAGGAAGTGGTACGTATTGCATTGCAGGTGACTTTAGACACGTTTTATCATATAGGTGGATGTAGAGACTAGAGAGGCATCAGCTCAAGCTACGGGAGTGTCTATAGCCCAACACATTTTTAAAATAAAAACAAGATTTGCAAATTCTAGTTGTTTATTACACGCTGCAGCCAGGATGCTTGAAAGCGGTGTTATGTTTTCCTTTGCGATGAAAGTAGCATTTTCCCTTAGTTAGGAACACTGTTTATCCGGGAATAATATTCCTCAAATAGCCATGGATTACCCAGTAGGTATGCCAAATAAAGGATCGTTCGTTTACAGCTGCTTTCCCAAATATCAACATTGACCATACCGTGCCACCTTTCTTATGCCCGGTATTTTGATATTCCGTAGCTTATGTACTGTATGTATTTTTATGTCCTATATTTCTATGCCCTGCACTTTATGTCCTGTACTGAACCCGCGCCCCGTTGGCCGCTAGGGGTCCTGGATTTTCATGCCCTGCTAGGGGGTGTTCGAACACCCCTTCAAGCTCGACTCCGGTGCCAGAAAGCGATGCGCGGAAAGCGATGCGCGGAAAGCGGCGTTCGAAAGAGCGTAAAAAATACGTAAATGACGAAATCACTTCCGTAATTTTTGGTCAGGTCAAGGTCACCAGACGTCATTGAAGGAAAAATTTCGCCTATTTTCAGTTCAAATGTCGCCAATTTTCTAGAAGCCGACGCACAGTTCGGGAGCCAATAGAGCTACAGCGCACTATGGCTCAGATCGGTTTCAAAATGCCCATTTAATCGAAAAGTCGATTTTTACGAAACGCTTCCTACGTTTGTTGATATTAGCATAAAATTGATCGGTGCATTCAATGGCGCCCGTTTTATGGCAATCAGATTACATTTTAATTGTCAAAAATGGCTCAGAAGTACACTTAATTCTCGGCCCCAACTCTGTGCCGAATATTGATGTGAAACGTGGCTAACCGTTATCGTCTCACCCAGTGGTGCAGCCAGGGGGGGGTGTCAGAGGGTCAGCTGACCCCCCCCGAAATTTCTGTCAGGGGCCCGCTCGAGAAAGAGAGGGGGGGAGAGAGAGAGAGAGAGAGAGAGAGAGAGAGAGAGAGAGAGAGAGAGAGAGAGAGAGAGAGAGAGAGAGAGAGAGAGAGAGAGAGAGAGAGAGAGAGAGAGAGAGAGAGAGAGAGAGAGAGAGAGAGAGAGAGAGAGAGAGAGAGAGAGAGAGAGAGAGAGAGAGAGAGAGAGAGAGAGAGCGGAGAGAGGTCCTAATCTAATCGGACGGGCCCGCTTCGAAAAGTACCTACTGGGACACCACGGGTGAGGAGTCGGCCTGGGGCCCCAGGTGGAGAGGGTCCGAGCCCCCGGGAGTACGGGCCACGGGCCACGGGTGGACGGGGCCCGGACCCCCGGGTGGATGGGGCCCGGGCCCCCGGGAGGACGGGTACCGAGCCCCGGGTGGACGGGGCCCGGACTGCGGGTGGATGGGGCCAGGGCCCCCGGGTGAATGGGGCCCGCTAGGGTGACCCGCTTGCCCCGCAACGCGAATAAGGGGTATTTTCGATTGGTGGGCGTTTGGTTGGTCTTGTGTCCGTGGGTTATGTATCCATTTCGGTCGATTGCCTTTTGACGACTAAGCATTTTGGTTTAGGAAAAAATATCCATCGCATCGAGGTGCTCGTGTGTGATAACCATGCGTTCTACTATAGAACATGCCAAGTGTATTTTATAACATAGGTTGACTTAGGTTTTAAGAAATCGAGAGCCATCGATGAATTACTATGTAGAGGTTTGAAACATTTATATTTTTAAGAATATTGTTGCTCGTCATGCAAAAGCGATGATTGGAACTTGGACAAAATTGAATGCTCTTTTGTATGTCATTTCCAATCGTCAAACGTACCAGGTTATGCAGCAAAACCTGTGTAATTAAGTCATGAACAAACACCATTTTCTCCAGCGATTTGTTCCACCTTATTTTTGATAAATTAGCTTTTCACAATTTCTCCATGAGAGGCGGTACATTTCTCTTGCCAACAGGCGTTGTTTGAACCGGCTCCGTCTGACAGTCACCCGAAAATAGTCGGGTGGTCCAAAATAGTCCAAAATCTGTCCGAAACGTCAATTTTCAAGCATAAGTGCCCTCACGGGTGCACGTGGCGCGTGCCATCCCCGCACCGCACACCATTCGATAGCCCGTTCGATTCTCATACACGATACTGTGTTGAGTGTTCCCCGTGCCGATCGGACCCACGGTTACTGAGATACTGAACGGGGACCGGACCCGTGTCGGGCAAATTTAGCCATAGGCGTAGGAACAGGGGGGGGGGGGGGGCCGGGGGGGCATGGCCCCCCACTTTCGGAGGTGGGGGGGCAGCAATGTTAACTGCCCCCCCACTTTTTGCTGACTTAAGTGTCTGTCTGTACCTACCACCCGGTACCCTAAACACCAGAACTTTCTATTCAGAACAACTATTCAGCTTGCCCTTTGGTGAAGATTCCCTTTTGTTTCTACAGCGCTATTGACCGCATGTTCCTTCGCTCAATGAAGAAAGCCATATCAAATACAAGACTGTGAGTCCTGGTGCCGCAGCATTTTGTTGATTACGATGCGCGGAACAGCGAGCACTGAAAAGGTATAAGACAATACTAGCACGGTGCAGGAGAATGCGTATACAAACGATCAACGCTTGACCAGATCTGCTTTCACGAGGCTCAAGAATCCCACGCCAGCTATTAACAGCTCCCAAACCAGTCTTTGATGGTCCTACACTGATCTCGGAGGGCCCTTCAGTGGCGGTCAGGCGCCCACATTGACCACTGAGAACCCACATTGACCTCTGAGGGTCCTCCACTGGCATTTGAGGGCCCCTAAACCGGCCTCAAGGGCCCAGCCGGCGTCTGAGGGGCTCACACCGGCCTCTGGTGGCCTCATTTCTGTCTCTGGGGTCCCAAGACTAACCTTTAGGTGCCTCTGAGGGCCCCGCACTGAATTCTGGAGACCCGATGCCGGCCTCTAAGGGTCCGCATCGGCCTCTGAGGGTCCATCTTGGCCTTAGGGGTCCAACGCCGGCCCATGCCGGTCTGTTACGGCCCCACACTGACCTCTAAGGACCCATGCTGGCCTGTAAGGACCCACATTAGCCTCTTAGGGCCTTGCACTGGATTCTGAAGACTGATGCTGGCCTCAGAGGCCCATCTTGGTTTTTGAGGGCCTTCTGGCCTCTGGAGTCCAACGCCGGCCCATGCCGGCATTTTAGGGTCCCACACTGACCTCTGAGGGCCCATGCTGGCCTGTAAGAACCCGCATTAGCCTCTGATGGCCCAAGTCGGCATCTATAGGTCTCAAACTGCTCTTTGCAGGCCCTGTACTGGTCTCTGAGGGCCTTAACCCTCGCCCCGTTGGGGGGCCATTTTGGCCCCCCCTGTGGTTTTTCCTGAATAGCAAGAAAACGGCGGCGCGCAGCGCCGCCAAATTTTCAGTACCTTTCCGGGCATCAATTTGACACCTTCACACCAAATTTCAAGTCTTAGGTCACCTTAGGTCAGGAGTTATTGAGGTCAAACTGAGGTCATGTTCGAGCAAAAATGAGCAAAAAACATGCAATCTTGAAACGCTCACCAAATCTACAGTTATCAAGCAATTTCAAAGTTCTTTATATGGTCTAATAGACAAAAAGCGGCGCTACAAAACTGCTATCTCGGATTTTCAAAATTTTGGGTTTTTGACCAAAAAAAAATTCAAAAAATTGATTTTTTTAAGAAAAACTAAAAAAATCCAAAATTTTTCCGAATTTCGAAAAAACCGGAACATATGTGATAGTCCCTGCGCTTTTCTATATACATACCAAATTTCAGATCGATATCTCGTTTTTTGGCCAAGTTATAGCGAAAAAACTGTTCAAAAATGATGACGTCAAATTTTTGAACTCAATTTTTAGCGATTCTAGACCTCGTACGGCAAAACAAAGACCATCATTGAACTCCCCGTGACGAGCTGCATCGATTCGATACCCATTTTATGCAAAAATATCAACTTTGAAATTTGACCTTATTTGACCTGACCTTGACCTGACCTTGACCAAAACGTGACCTAAGCTGGCCCCAAAGGCTGCCTGACCCACATAATCGCATTTGTCATGTAAAATGGACCATAAAACATGTATCACACGGCACTTTCATATTGTGACCCCCCAGTGACCTGACCTCAGTGACCTGACCTGGTATCAGTGACCTCAACTAGCAAAATATGTGTTTGAAGAACATTGCCCCATCGATGATTTTCAATGAAATGCATTTTACTCGATTTTACAACGCATTTCTTGAAATGCCTGTAAACGGTGAAAATTGGACCTTTGACCTGACCTGTGACGTCATCGGTTTGACCTAGGTCAATAAAATTGGGTCACAAGGTAGTTCCCTGATAGGGCTATCCAACACCGTTTGCCGCTTGTCGCTACGTTGCGTGGTTCTCGAGATCTTAGGGGGGGGGCCAAAATGGCCCCCCCAACGGGGCGCGTTGCTCGGCAGAGCCCAACGGGGCGCGGGTTCCTTCGCCGGCCGAGGGGGTGCCGCCCCTCATAGTTTTTTTTAGCGATAGCTCCGAACACGCCGGCGATAGAGAGCTAAAGCTTGGCATACATGACCTTTGAATCAAGCCGGATCTTTTGACACCAACCGCATTTTCGGGTCAGATCAGGTCACTGACCTATGAGGTCATAAGTGAACCTCTGCACGGTCTTCAGATGTCTCGCAACGTCCTCACTGTCACTGAGGCTACAAACAGTTTTTGCCAATAACTCCCGATTGGATAGGGTCTCTGAGGGCCTTAAAGGGACCCTCCCACCTTCAAAAAAGTTTATGAATTGGCATGGAAGTGATGTCGCTCGGTTCAGAAAGAGCGAAAACGAATATCTTTACCAAATTCTACCGAAAAATATTCAGCGGTTTTCAAGATATTAGACTTTTACTTTTGTTTACTTTTTGGGATCTCCGCTGTTCCTAGCGACTTTATTTGGAAGCAATAGTTTGGCAGCTGATAGTGCGGCACTTGTTGCGCGCAAAGCAGCATATACCACCGCGTGCTACAAAACGTTTTAGTCAAACATTTAAAACTCGTTAGATATCTGCGCTGACGTCACAGGGGTATTCCTATGCATTAGCCCCTCTGAATCAAAATGCTGCAATTTTGAAATTCAATATTTCCGATTTAAGGCATTTCTCGATGTTGTGAGTGCCGAAACCGGTAATTGTGAGCCAGGGACCCCATTTTGGCTATCTCAACTCAAATCTAATGTTAAGGTGGGAGGGTCCCTTTAACCCTCGCCGGCCGAGAGGGCGCCGCCCCTCCATAGTTTTTTTTTTTTAAACGATAGCTCCGAACACGCCGGCGATAGAGAGCTAAAGCTTGGCATACCTGACCTTTGAATCAAGCCAGATCTTTTGACACCAACCGCATTTTCGGGTCAGATCAGGTCACTGACCTATGAGGTCATAAGTGAACCTCTGCACGGTCTTCAGATGTCTCGCAACGTCTTTTCACTGTCACTGAGGCTACAAACAGTTTTTGCCAATAACTCCCGATTGGAAAGAGATAGAACGCTGGGGGGCTTAATTGTGTTTGTCTTGTCGAGACTCATCGATGATATGCAGCATGACCTATTTGGGTCACCACGTGACCTTGACCTGAGGTCAAAATTTGGCCTTGACCTTTCTAGGTAAAAACAAATAATGTTTCGAAGCGGCTGAAGTAGAGAAACTTCATCTTCACTGCCAATTCTTCATCTTTGCTGGTTCAAAAGCTATTCGTGAAAAAAGCTTTATCCAAAAACTTCTATTTTCACAATATTTGACCTATGGAGGATTAACCGCTAGCCTGAGGTCAATTTTAATGACGATCTTATCAAAAGAAGAGTTCAAAAGCTATCGATTGCTTTTCCATGCGTTTTTCTAGCTATCATAGTTCCTGAGATAACTGCATGTTTTCTAAAAAAAAATATATACTGACATTTGGCAAATTTTGACCTTTGCCAGTGACCCCAATATTGCTCTAAGATGAAAAATGACTGAGATACTTCCAAACGTACGCATTGAGAGCTATCGACTGCTTTTTACCGCGTCTTTCTAGCCCTCTTGAGTTAGAGGTGGGTGGTAATTCATATGCCCCCCCCCCCCCCCACTAGGGCGAAGTTGGCTGAGACCACCACTGTGGCGCGGGTTAACCCGCGCCCTGATTGGGGGGGGCATTTTAGCCCCCCTGTGATTTTTCTTGAATAGCGAAAAAAACGGCGGCGCGCAGTGCCACCAAATTTTGGGTACCTTACCGGGCATCAATTTGACACCTTCACACAAAATGTCAAGTCACAGGTCACTTCGGGTCAGGAGTTATTGAGGTCAAACTGAGGTCATGTTCGAGTAAAAATGAGCAAAAAAACATGGCATCTTAAAACGCTCACCTATTCTACAATTAACAAGACAAGCAATGTCACCGCAACGGTGGGGAATTGATAACACTACATATTGGAAATTGGCGTGGATATATATTGCGGTACAACGTTGGTAGTCAGTGTAGACGAAGTATCGCTCAGACGCCTTCAACTTGACATGTAGGTTTCTGAGAAACAAAGAAAATCCTAATTAAATAACGCCAATCACATCAATAGGGCAAGAAAACTCAAATTCACACGACTCATAGCATTTTAACAACTCAAACTCCTTACCAAAGTAAGCCCGACCGTCACAGAAAAGGCTCAGACAAAGACCATGCCGGTATTTTTCCAACCACACCCTTCTGCCTTCGAACGATCAGCTGGTTGCATGAAAATCCAGCTGATAGCATGACACTTTCAGTTTCGGTCTCAGTCGTCGGCGCCACCAGACAGAGCACCCACGCCATCTAGCGTCATACGGCGGCACTCTCCCGCAGTCGCACTCGGGTTGGTACGCAGGTGGCGCCACACGATCAACGTGCCACCGAGAATATCCGCTTCGCTCGTCACATCCTCCACCCCCCAAACGCTGACATGAGACACTGAGACGAGCCCCACGGACTATTCTAGCACTGTCATCACATATGCGTCCGAAATACCCCTGTCAGCGCTGGGTAGTGCAGCCTTGCCAGCTATGTTAACGCGCACGGGCACCGCTGTTTCGCACTGAGCACAATTCGACCACGCTGACAGCCGATAGCAGGAACTGAGGCCAGCTAGACCCATCCGGCACTAGCTCATACCGGACGTCCCTGAGCTCCGTCCCAGAGCATAGCTCCACAGTCTGTTCCACCGGACGGTGTCGCCCGCCCCGACCGCGCGCGCCGCCCGCTCCAACTACGCTGTCCAACTGGCCACCGCTCTGCGCCAGCGAGTCGGGAGTTCATCCAGCCCCAGTACGGCAGTCCGGAGACGAGCGTCATGCGACGCGCGACCGTCCTCACGCGCTCCACCGAGCAACGCGACAGCCACGCCGCCGCTGCCCCGCCGGCGGCGCCGGAGCGCCACGGTCCGCCCGAATCCAAGTAGCAGACGCTGCAGTCGGAGCTCCACGGTCCGCCGGAGGACACCAGTCAGTCACCACCAACGAAGCCGCCGAACATCTTCGTCGACCCCCGCCAGATCCGGTAGTGTAGCCGCAGCCCGTCGCCGGTCAATAGGAACGGTCCACGACTCTGTAAGGAACACAGGATCCTAAATAGGACAGATCTAAGGAAGCGGATGCAGTACATAATCACTAGCGCAGGATAGTCAATGACACAGGACATTCAAAGACACAGGATAAAGCCAATGACACTGCACACATTACACCGCCCTCGACTCGTCTGCTTGCATCAGACACAGCTCTCCAAGAAGCAGATCCTGTTGGAGGGTCGTAGGTAGATTCCTCCCGTGGCAGTGCGAACTTTCACTGCTCGAATGGTTCCGTCTGCACCCGGCATAACTTCTGTCACTCTTGCTAGCGGCCAGTAGCCGCGCGGAGAGTTTTGCTCCACCATCAATACCACGTCTCCAACTTTCAAATCACGTGTCTTCTGCATCCACTTCTTCCGTTCGATGAGAAGAGGCAGGTATTCTTTGCGCCACCGCTGCCACAGCTGGTTAGACAGAGCTTGAGACTGTCGCCATTTTCCGCGTCCACACGTGTCGCTGTCTGAAAACTTTCCAGGCGGCAGGGCAGCTTGAGGATAGCCCAAAATGAAATGGTTCGGGGTTAGTGGTTCAGCATCGTCGATAGCAGAGCTAACGTACGTCAGGGGCCGACTGTTCAATAGAAACTCGACTTCCAGTAGGACGGTGTGCAGTACATCCTCGGCTACGCACTGATTCCCTAGCACCACGCGCAGCGACCGTTTAACGGAAGCTACCAAGCGCTCCCACACACCGCCCATGTGGCTGGCCGTGGGTGGGTTGAAGCGCCACTCAATGCGCCTCTGAGTCAGCTCATCCACGATCTGTGACTGATTCCAATGTTCCAGACAAGCTTCCAGCTCCTTCTCGCCAGCGACCAGGTTCGTCCCGTTATCGGACAGGATCAGTCTTGGTCGTCCTCGGCGGGCGATGAATCTTCTGAGCGCCATCAGAAAGTCATCTGTGTCCAGTGACGCAGCGAGTTCTAGGTGTAGCGCTCTGGTCGCAAGACAAGTGACGAGAAGCACGTATCGCTTCTCGCTTTTCCGGAACTTCTTGACCGTCAGTGGTCCCAAATAGTCGATACCGACGCAAGCGAATGGTCTGGAAGTATCGAATCTGCTTTCGGGAAGATCCGCCATGATCGGAGCTCTAGGTTGAGCTCTCCTGTTCCTGCAGAAGGCACAGCGGTAGATGTTCTTCCTCACCGCCGATCTCGCTTTGGCGATCCAGTAGCTGAGACGTATCTCACTGAGAGTCTGCTCTATTCCTGAATGTAGGACACGTCGGTGGGCATCAGAGATGATCAAGCGTATGATATCATTCTCACCGACTAGGATGGGATGTCGGGACGACTCAGGAAGAGGCGCATGGAGAAGGCGTCCTCTAGCACGCATCAGTCCCCGCTTATCGACGAACGGAGACAGGTGTTGTAGGGAGCTGCCGGCAGGCAGACGGCCTCCGCTGACGATCAGCTTCTTCTCCTCGTTGTACACAACGTCTTGAGACTCCTTCAAGATGAACTCTTCTGCAGCTTCGATCTCGGGAGCAGTGAGAGGACCTCCCGCTCGCTGACCGCTGTCCTTCCGGCCCCTCGCATTCCTGCTGAAGCGGATGATCCAAGCGACCACACGCTTATACTTCGACCAGGATGAGAAGCGGGAAGGGTCTAGAAGGTGTTGTTCGGCGATACTGGCTGTGAAGACCGCCTTCTGTGTCGCTTTGACTTCTGGTCCGCTTGCCTCTAGTGTTGACTTCACTTCTTCAGCTGGCCATTCCACCTGATCTCGCGTCAGGAACGCTGGTCCTTTCCACCACAGGTCACATTTCTCGAGCTCTGGTCCTGACGCGCCGCGTGAGCACACGTCCGCTGGGTTCAGGTCGCTGGGAACGTGGTGCCACTGACCTATCTCGGAAGACTCCTGTATCTCCGAGATCCTGTTGGAGACAAAGGTGTGAAAACGCCTACTTTCATTTTGCAGAAAACTCAGCACCACAGTGCTGTCAGTCCATAGAAAGGTCTCGTCGAGATGACAGGACAGCTCCTTCTTTACAAAGTTCGCCAGTCTCACTCCAAGTACGGCTGCCTGCAGTTCCAGCCTGACTATAGTCAACTGCTTCAGAGGAGCAAGCCGGGTCCGCGACATCACAAACGCTGTGAAGTGCTCACCTCTCGTGCAAGACATCCTGAGATATGCTACCGCGCCAAAGGCCAGCTCGGACGCGTCGCAGAAGATATGTAGTTCTCGATGCACGACTTCCGTGTCCTGCGGAAACTCGACTTTGTAGCACCGGGGAATCTCGATGTCTCCCAGGAGAGGCATTTCCTGGAGCCAGCCTTGCCAGGCTGTGAGCATGTCTCCACTCAGTTGCTGGTCCCAGTCGTGCTTCCGCATCCAGAGCTGCTGAACGAGCACCTTCGCCTTCAAGACAAAGGGAGAAACCACCCCCAGGGGGTCAAAGATCATTGAAAGCTTCCTCAGGACCCCGCGCTTGGTGTTCTGCACCTCAGTCTTCGTCACTTGAACTCCCAAGACGTCACAAGCTGGTTTCCAAACACACCCCAGGGCACGCTGAGTATCACTTGGTCCGAGGCATGTTTGGTCTTGTCTTGCAGCGCTCCTCTCATCTCTGGGGATCTCGCTCAAAACCTCCATATTGCTGCTGTTCCACTTCACCAGGCGGAAGCCGCCCTTGGCGACGAGTTCAGTTACCTGCTTCTGCATGAGCTTGGCAACTTCAACGTCTTTCACTGACACCAGCAAATCATCCATGTAGAAGTTCTTCTTCACGACCTCTGCTGCGGCTCGTGACTCGATCGTGTCTTCTTGGTGGTCTTCAGCTGTCTTCTGGAGAGCATGGTTGGCCAGAGCGGGACTGCATTTAGCTCCGAAAATCACCACAAGCATCTGGTAAACCTCGGGGGGTCTCCTCTGGTCCACGTTCCGCCACAAAAAACTCAGCGCCGGCTGGTCTTCTGGTCGCACTCGCACCTGATGGAACATAAGCTCCACGTCAGCGACCAGCGCCACTCTCTCCTCCCTGAACCGAAGCAGGACACCCACCAGATTTTGAAGCAGATCTGGCCCTGTCATGAGAGCATCGTTCAGAGAAGTGCCTCCATACTGAGCGGCCGCATCAAAAACCACGCGGATCTTCGACTTATTTGGACTCACCACTGCATGGTGAGGTAGCAACCATCTCTTTGGCGTTGGCTGAGCCACCTCTGCCGACGATAACTTCCGCGCGTGACCTTTGGTGACGTAGCTCATTAGTGCTTGGTCATAGGCTTCAGCCTTGTCAGGGTTTCTCAACAGGTTCTTTTCCAACGACAGCAGACGTCTCTCTGCCATGACTCTGTTGTCTGGCATCTTGGGTTCCGGGTCTTTCCACAGCAACTCCACTTCATAATGACCATCTGGAGTCTTTTTGGTCCTCTTCAACATCTCCAGGGCACGGGCGTCCTCCTGGGATCTGGATGGCTGCCCCTCATACCTGCACCCAAATGATTCCGTTTCCCACCAGTCCTGTAACTTGGTGCACAACAAACTCTCCTCAGTCATGGGACGGACAAACATCACACTCCTCAGGCTGTCCACCTCTGCTTCAGCCACTGAGCCAGTGAGAGTCCATCCGAATGTCGTTCGGATAGCTACTGGGTCTCCAGGATTCCCAGTCCTGATCTCCAGCTGCAGCACAGCCTCGATCACATTCGCTCCGAGCAGTAGCTCAACTTTCCTCCCCGTGCAGTCATGGAGTGGTAGGCCCTGAAGATGTCTCCAGTTAGCTTCCTGCCGTACCTGTGGAATAGTGACATTGATATCCTTGACTGAGAACGCCTCGGGGACCAAGACTCTTGTGCAGCTGCCGCTTGTTGCGCACAGCTCTAACTGGGTCTTCTTCGACTTCTGCAGAGGTCCGGACCCTTCAACGTTCTGCAGTCTGAGGCTCTGCTCCACTCCCTGTAGTCCAAGATCCTCCAAGACACGTTCACACACCAGAGTGGTCTGGGAACCAGGATCCAGCAGAGCGCATACCTCCATGGACCCGTGAGGACCCAGGATGGTGACGGGCACCACCTGCAGAAGCGTTTTCCTTCCTGTACCGACAGCTGACGCAGCGACTACTCGACCAGCATCTGGCTGTGCGGCCACTGTCGTTGACACTGGAGCCCTGATACCAACCCTCTGACTCCCATGCAGCAGCTGATGATGGCGGAGCCGACATCCATCTGTTCCGCACGGCTTCGCTTGGCGGCAGTTCCTCACCCTGTGACCTCTCCTCAAACAGAAGAAGCAGGAACCCGATTTGCTGATTAGCTGGGCCCTCTCGTTGACATGCAGGCGGCGGAAGTCCATGCAGTCCACCAGGTCATGAGGCTGCGAACAGCAGGCACAGGTACGGTGCTGGCTGATGCTGATGCTGGCTGATGCTGGCTGAGATTGGGTGGTAGCATGATGCTGGCTGGTCCCTGTGGCCAGAGTAGCTCTCTGTATGGTGGTAGATCCTCTGTGCGTTGTCTTCTCTTGCCTCTTCTTGGAAGAAGGCGGTTCCACTGCGGCATAGTTGAGTGCAATCCTAACTTGTCTTTGCATCCACACATCAAAGTCAACAAGTGTTGGTTTGGTTTCCAGATCCAGAATGTGTTCTCCCCACATACGCTTCATCTCTTGCGGTAATTTCTGTACGACTCTGCGCAAGTTCTCAAAGCTGTTGAGATCCCCTTCATAGCCTAGAGCCTGAAACATTGTGACCGCGCAGTGAACAGAGGAATGTAAGCGTTCCAGCCCGACTGGATCCAGGTAGGTTGGTGCCGGACAGGAAAATATATCCTGTAGGTGAGCATGCACAACATCCTCCTTCCTTCCAAATCTGTCCTCAAGAGCCTTTAGTGCTTCATCATACAGCTGACCATCATACAGCATCCCACTGATTGTGTCCTGTGCTCTACCAACAACTGATGCCTGCAAGTGCACCATCTTCTCGGTTGAAGTTAGTGAAGGCTGATTGTGCACTAAAGTCCTGAAGAGAGCCCACCATCTTGACCATTCAGATGGCTCGCCACCAAACTTTGGAAGAGTGATGCGTGGCAGACTGTGACTGAAAAGAGATGCTGAGGGAGACGAGTCTTGGGCAACTCTGTCAACAGGTGCAGTTTCAAGACTGACACGAGGGATGTCCGCTGGTCTTGAAGTATCATGCTGAAACTGGTGAGCATTTTCACAGGCAAATTCTCCACCAAAATCACTCCTCCTGTCCCAGTTCAGCTCATCAGCTTTAGCCAACTTTGCCCTGAGTTCTGCAGCAGCTTCTGCATCCTGAGCCTCTTGGAGTTTTTGACGTCTTGCCAACTCCTGCAACTCCTTTTCCTGCTCCAGACGGTGCTGCAGTTGAGACTTCTCCAACTGTTTCACCTTCAGTTCAATTTCTGCTGATCTGGATGCATCTGAGCCTCCCGAGGCCTGAGATCCTTGTACAGACACCACTGATGGGGGCTCACTCTTTCTTGACTTCAAGTACTCTTCAATTCGTTTGACAGCCTCTTCATACTGGCTCTCTGCACTGACAAAGTATTGCTCAGCTTCCTCCTTTTCTTCCTCAGTTGGAAGGAGGGCGGCATATTCATCATTCACTTCCTGTAACTTGCCAAGTGCATTTCCCAACTCAGTAAGTATGGATGCCAGGCGAGTACGGCTACCCCTACTATCAATCAGCACAAAAGCCTGCCTGCGGAATCTCGTCAGCGTACCAAGTTGCCGAGCCCGCCTCTGCTTAGCCTCATGAACAGACATGACTCTGTCACACTGCTCAAACCAGGAAGAGCTTAACAATTAGAAGCAGTGGTGTCTACACAATCTTCAGACAGGTTTCCTCCTCGAGACGCAACTTCAACCGACAATTATTCATGGGCAAGTGTCAGGTCAGAGGCTCAGACAAATGGACATAGGTCACGGCACAGACGAATGCCAGCAGCATTCATCACAATAAAGGCACAGGTCAAACAGTAGTACAGGTCAGAAGCAGGGTGAAGTTCAAGGGCACAGGTTAAAATTCAACAGAGGTCATGGTCAAGGGCACAGGTGAGGCACAGGTTAAGGCAAATTCAATCATGGGTACTTTGAAACTGTCACCGCAACGGTGGGGAATTGATAACACTACATATTGGAAATTGGCGTGGATATATATTGCGGTACAACGTTGGTAGTCAGTGTAGACGAAGTATCGCTCAGACGCCTTCAACTTGACATGTAGGTTTCTGAGAAACAAAGAAAATCCTAATTAAATAACGCCAATCACATCAATAGGGCAAGAAAACTCAAATTCACACGACTCATAGCATTTTAACAACTCAAACTCCTTACCAAAGTAAGCCCGACCGTCACAGAAAAGGCTCAGACAAAGACCATGCCGGTATTTTTCCAACCACACCCTTCTGCCTTCGAACGATCAGCTGGTTGCATGAAAATCCAGCTGATAGCATGACACTTTCAGTTTCGGTCTCAGTCGTCGGCGCCACCAGACAGAGCACCCACGCCATCTAGCGTCATACGGCGGCACTCTCCCGCAGTCGCACTCGGGTTGGTACGCAGGTGGCGCCACACGATCAACGTGCCACCGAGAATATCCGCTTCGCTCGTCACAAGCAATTTTAAAGTTCTTTATGTGGTTATGTAGGGAAAAGACGGCGCTACAAAACTGGTATCTCGGATTTTCGCAACTTTGGGATTTTAGCCCCCCGAAATAAAAAATGATTTTTTTTTTAGAAAAACTAAAAAAAATCCATTTTTTCGAATTTCAAAAAACCCGAAATGTATGTGATAGTCCCTGCGCTTTTCGATACACATACCAAATTTTAGATCGATACCTCTTTTTTTGGCCACGTTATAGCTAAAAAACTTAAAAATTGATGACGTCAAATTTTTGAACTTAATTTTTAGCAATTCTAGACCACGTAGCGCAAGAGACCACCATTGAACTCCCCGTGACGAGCTGCATCGAATCGATACCCATTTTAAGCAAAAATACTAACTTTGAAATTTGACCTAATTTGACCTGACCTTGACCTGACCTTGACCTGACCTTCACCAAAACATAATTCCAATTGACCCCAAGGGCTGCCTGTCCCACATAATCGCATTTGGCATATAAAATGGACCATAAAACATGCATCACATGATATTTTTAATTTGTGACCCTCAGTCAGGGGCGTCTCCGACGGGGGGGGGGGGGGTCGCGGGGGTCGCGGGGGTCGCGACCCCCCACTCGTCAGAACAGGGGGGGTGAGTATGCTTTTTAGTATGCTCCCAAATGCATGGAGTCATCGACATCATCTACAGGGTGATTTTTTACAGGGCAAAAAGTTTTTAAGCCTAGAGATACCAAAACGTATAACAAACGCCAAAAAAGTATATCCATGTGAAAGGAAATTGTTTGTCATTTTGTTTTCAGGACCTTTTAAAGACTTCTTGGGACTCATTCTGTTGTGAAGTTTCGTGAAAATGGCGCAAAACAAAATGTTTTCCCCAAAATCGCCAATTACTCCAGGCTTGCGTGCATTAAAACTGTGCTCACTTCGAGCACGTTCTGTAAGCCTAAACGGAGCTCAAACTCAAAGTTGGTGTGTGCAAATGAAATGTCAGAATGTGTTTTTTTACAAAGATATACATTTGCTGTCAGTTGATCTGTTTTCTGGTACCGCCATTGCTCTTTACTTTTTGCCCTGTATAAAAAATCACTCTGTATGTTCAAAACGAACATCGAACTCGTACTCGGACCCCGATAACAGCTACGGCTCAAAAAGTTCTATCAGGCCAGATGTTTCTGCTTTTGGGCGTTGACCTAAATTGACCCGGCCAAGACCAGGTCAGGTCAGGTCATTGACCTTTGATGACCTCGGTTCACTTTTTCGAGTTTTACATGTTTCTAGGCGTTTTTGGAGCTGAATGCGAATAAAGCAACCATATGAACGAACATTTACGAAGTAGTTTTGGTGCCTTCGTAACATGTTACGAAGCTGTCAGAGCCGGTTGACACCTACTACGAATACCCGGCAGGACCCCTACTGATTGACCTGACCTGACCTGACCCGACCTGGCCTAAATGCATGAAGACATCATCTGTGATCAAAACTAGCATGATATTCGTGATCAGCACCCCGAAAAACCCCATAGTAGCCACATTTTACGACGTTCTGACAGGTCCCGATTTTCCCGACTTTTGGGTCATTGACCTGCCCTGCAAGGTCAACCGATGACCTAGGACCTTAAAATTGGGTATCATCGGCTTCCTCTTGTCAAGGGCAACACGCTCGTTTTTTCCGCGAAGCTCTAGCTCGATCAGGGGCGAAACGGCAAGGGGGGGTCCAATGGACCCCCCCCCCTTATACGTTCGCGGCTGGAAAAACACCAATACGGGCGAGGGTTAAAATTGGGCATCATCAGCTTTCTCTCATCACGGGCAGCATCCTCGCTTTTCCGCGAAGCTCTACCTCGATCAGGGGCCGAAAGCATACCTTAGCGTTACGTTGGTAAACGTTTTACCTTAGCGACCCGTAAAACACGAATAAGAGCTACAGCGACACAGAAAGCGTATACGATAGCTTTTATTAAAGCTCTTTCGCCAACCTTGCCTCAGATATGACTTTGGATCTATGGCTTGTGTACCACAGAGGCCAAACAGCTAAACGGACGGATTTTCCCGAAACTTTTGTTCTGTAACAGCCTAGGATTCAGTGAATGTGTATGATATTCATGTTATCACCATCGTGTTTGTTTCGTCGAAACACGTCGCATGGCTTACAATTTGAACTAAAAAACTTAACTAGAAAACTTAGCATCAGGTAAAGGTCATGTCCTGACCGGAAAACAACCTGCTGCATATAGATCGATATGTGTTGCTGAGCTGAACACACTTCAGGTGCTGTCATCGCTCTACAGCGTCTTCCTCAAAAGTTGTCGTTTAAAATGTGTTAGAGACCTTTGATGACCTAATGACTGACCATTCAAGTCACCACTGGTCATTAGCTGCACCTTGTCTCTAAAATGAGCAGTGCACAAAAGTATCTAGCGTTTTTAGCATATTCGTTCAAAGCAGAGGGCATTCGTACTTTTTCCCATATCTTATCATGATTGGTGAGGTCACATATTTGACCTGACTTCTCTTCTCAGATGTAAAATCCCAGATTCATGAACTGTTGGCACTTATAATCTCATTCATTACACCAAACTTCAGACTTATAGGAGATAATCTATAGGAATGACAAAATTGCAGTTTTTAGAGGCATTAAAACTAAACTTGACATGACATTGTGACCTGACCTCAGGTGACCTATGCTTGATTTTTATGCACGATGCAAAAGTGGTGTACAATAAGATATACCGCTCCTTTCGTGGCGCTGCGCGCCGAGGTTTTTCTCAACACACGAAAAAAACCGGGAGTGTGGCTAAAAACACACCTAGGTACCCATCAAGATGAAGGCCGGAAACCCGACCCCCCACTCAAAAATCCGTGGCGACGCCCCTGCCTTCAGTGACCTGACCTGGTATCAGTGACCTGAAATAGCAAAATATGTATTTGACGAACATTTCCCCATCGATGATCTTCAATGAAATGCATTTTACTCCGCATTTCTTGAAATGCCTGTAAACGGTGAAATTTTCGACCTTTGACCTGACCTGTGACGTCATCGGTTTGACCGAGATCAATGAAATTGGCTCACAAGGTAGTTCCCCGTTGGGGCTATCCAACGCCGTTTGCCGCTTGTCGTTATGTTGCGTGGTTCTCGAGATCTTAGGGGGGGGGAACAAAATGCCCCCCCCCCCATCAGACCGCGTTGCTCGGCAGACCCCATCAGGGCGCGGGTTAACCCGCGCCGTGCTGGTGGCCTGAACTTTCCGCCGAGTGCTGGGGGGGGGGGGGGCGTTTTCACGCCCCCCCGTCTAACTCGGCTCCTGGGCCACGTAGCGACACGCGGTAAGCGGCAATCGAAAGAGCGTCAAAAATAAGGACGAAAACACTTCGGTCATTTTTTGGGTCAGGTCAAAGGTCAGGTCACCAGAGGTCACCAAAGGTAAAATGTTGACTATTTCAACATTTTGAAAACTGCCAACGGCTATCTCGGGAACCGATAGAGCTACAGCGCCGCGGAAAAGCGCATTCGATAGCCCTTTTACAGACCTTTCTGAGTAATGTTCTCAGATTTGACCTCAGGTCAACGGTTTAGCCTCCAGAGGGCAAAAACTCCAAAAATAGCCGTTTTTACGAAAAACGTTTTTTCGTCAATAACTTTTGACTCATAAGCGCCATGACATTACTTTTGCCAGCATCGTGTTCCTCTCGTCGAGACGCGTCGAATGAACTATTCGTTGACCTTGAAAGGTCATTTTGAAAATTTGACCTCAGGTCAAGGTCATGACCTGACCGAAAAGGGTCATGTTGCATATCAGTCGATCCGTATCGTCGAGCTGAACACATCTGACGTGTTTTCACCGCTCTAGCACGTCTCTATCAAAAGTTATAGCCAAAAAACTGCTGGCGACCGTTCATGACCTGAGATGACCTCAGGGGCACACAGAGGGGTCACAGGTGCATTTTTCCTATTCAGTGTGTCATGTTTACCTATGAACCGATGTTTGAGAGCGTTTTGAATGATATTCGTCCAAAAGAGGCGCATTTCAATTTTCTCCCATTGACTTATAATGGAGAGGTCGCAAAATTGACCTGACCTTAGGTCACAGATATCAAAAATCCGAGATATACATTTTATACATACTGTTACTCATATCAATCGCTGAAAGTTTCAAAGTGATCGTTCAGTCGTTGTAGCTATAGCGAGCCTTTGAACTTTTTCTGAGGTAAGGTCACTTGACGTGACCTGGTGACCTGACCTTGAACGGCCTAGGTCTGAAATTTTCACAACATGTGCGGAAATGATGTAGGAACACGTGTACCAAAAACGGCGGCGCTGCGCGCCGCCGTTTTTTAGATATTCGCGAAAAACCTGAGGGGGGGGGGGGGCGTAAAAACGCCCCCCCCAGCACGGCGCGGGTTAACCCGCGCCCCACTGGGGGGGGCTATTTATAGCCCCCCCTCCCGTTTTACTGCAATAACTTCCAAACCGCTCGACGTATCGACGCCAAACTTTTAGTACCTTCGGCTGCATCAATTTGACACCTTGTGTCAAAATTTTAACTTCGTAGCTACCATAGGTCGGCCGGAAATGACGTCAGAGTGACGTCATGTTCGGCCGATTTCGACGCAAAACATTGAACCACGGCAATCGCTTCCAAGAGCTCAGTTTTTAAGCTAGATCCAATTTCTTTGCATGAGAGGACTCAGAATAGACTGCGCTATCAAACTGCTATCTCGGATTTTCGAAATTTTGAAAATTTCGAAAAATTGATATAATAAAATCCAAAATTTATATTTTTACATTTTTTCAAAAAGTTTTTTACTTTTCGAAAAAACCGGAATATATGTGATAGAACGCATTATTATGACTAACTCTAGCAAGTTTTAGCTAAATATCTTAACAAATGGCCAAGTTTTACGCATTATTGCAAAAAATTCACAATTATTAATTTTTCAAATCAATTTTTCAGCACGTATTTGACATCGTACGCCAATATAAATAGCACCATCGTGTTTCTGAGCTCAAACTGCATCCAATAGACACCTTTTTTGTTGAAAAATTTTAACTTCAAAATTTGACCTTTTTTGAACTGAAAGTGACCTGACCTAAGCTAAATTCGACTCAAAATGACCTCGAATAACACAGACGACATCACATTCGAAATCTCTGGCCTAAATGGACCATAAAACATGTGTCACGTGACCGACGCATGATATAATATTTTCGTGACCTGTGATGACCTGACCTTGACCTGAAAATCAAAGTACAAGTTTGGTACCCTCGGGGTATCTAAAGCATCTGTTCACGAGTGTGTGATCCAAAAATGAGCCTGATCTGACTCGTAAGACGGCGGCCAGAGCCCAAAACGTGAACAAGCAAAATGCTAATAATTTTTACTTTGACGTGACCTGTGACGTCATCGGTGACCTCGAGGTCAATGAAATTAGGTTTCGCTCGACAATTTTTCCGGGGCTATCAGACGCCGTTTGAATTTTGACGATCGGCCCAGTAGTTTCGGAGTTAGGAGGGGGGGCTATGAATAGCCCCCCCCCCCCAGTAGGGCGTGTTATACGCAGACCCCAGTGGGGCGCGGGTTAACGGAAATTTCTGAGTATGAGCGGCCCGGCCGGGCGGACGCTTTTGCGAGGCTTAGGTATATTTCAGCAACCACTTGACCGATTTTCGCGGTAGTTTTTGTGGTAGACCGATTTTTGCGGTAGTTTTTCTAGGATAGCTTCATTCCTTTTACCAAGTATTGAACTATTCCCGATGCACGTGGGTGACCCCTTATGCACGTGCCACGTGCATAGGTATAGTGCACGTGCATAGTGCACGTGATGCTGCACGTGCGCATATGCAGGGGTCGTTTCCAGATCTCGAGAACGGCTGGACCGATGGCGCTCAAATTTGGTAGGTATATACACGGTTAGGGACCAGTTAGAAGGGTGTCGTGCACAAGTCAGTAAGGACCAATTCTCACGTGCGCACGTGCAGGGTGCCACTTCCAAATCTCGAGAACGGCTGGGCCGATTGTGCTCAAATTTGGCACATCGCTAGAGACCGGTTAGTAGGGTGCCGTGCACAAGTCAGTTGGAGGTACCCCCTCGAAATTTCGCACGTGCAAGACCCACCCTCTCGCTCGCTCCGTTAGTCGCCCCCAAAAGGCGTTTGACTGGTTCGTATTCACCTATATATGAGTATTGCTAATTCATTTGCTTTTTCACTTGTTCTAGGAAGTGAGCTGCCCGGATCTCTACTCCGAGTGTGACGGCGCCTGCTACCAAGATACCTTCACGACTGGGGACGATTTCACTACACAATGCACGGGAGACGGCCAGTTTCTACCTATTCCCACCACAGAAGAACAGCTGCAGTGCCTACTGGATGTCGCAGTCGACCAGACCCGTGTGGCCACCGGATTTGAGAACAGAGGGGACAGGTTCGAGGCCGAAGATCCGGATGGGACTACTATAACAGCTCCGCAGGAACTAGAAGGCACCGCAGGACCCGATCCTAACACCAGCCCTTGTGTGGCACTGTTTAGAAACCAGGGGAAACTGGAAACGTTTGGTTGTTTTGATTCACCCTTGGCGTTTGTGTGTCAGATTGCGGCAGAGGAGTAGAGCAATAACATCTACATATGTACACAGGTTGTGTCGCAGGCGCATTTGGAAATTTCAATAACAACGACTTTGGTAGTGCAGACTACTGCAGTAGTTGAAACTAGAGTGACCCGCGTGCTCCGCAACGCGAAAAGGTGTATTTTCGATCGGTGAGTGTTTGTCTGTCCTTGTGTCGGTTGGGTTGTCTATCTATCCATTTCGGTCGATAGCTTTTTGACGGCTATACATTTTGTTTTGGAAATAAATATACATTATACATCGCATCGAAGTGCCCTTGTCTGATAAGCATATACCATGATATTATCCCGCGCACCGACGGGGGGGGCGGATATCCGCCCCCCCTGAGGTTTTTCGCGAATAGCAGGAAAACCGCGGCGCGTAGCGCCGCGAAATTTGGTATGACTATAACCTCATCAATTTTACACATGGTGTGCAAGTTTGAACCTCCTACCTTTTAAGGTCAGGTCACCAGGTCACTTTGAATGACCCAACCTCAAGTCACTTTTTTGCAACTTTGTCACCGTGCCAGAGCTACAGTAGATGTCGGAGGCCTTTGAAAGTCGCAGGATATTATTAGGTCATTAGTAGCTACAATTTGTTTATCTCGGAATTTTGATATCGGTGACCTAAGGTCAGGTCAATTTCGCGACCTCCCCATTATAAGTCAATGGGGGAAAAATCAACTCCCTGTTTTTACCACTAAAACGGGTCGGAATGGCCCCATATACCATACATGACTTCATATACGATCAACCTTCACTACCTTGAGGTCTGTTTTGCTGTTGGGCAGCTGTGAGGTCATGTGACGTCATCAAAGGTCACCAAAGGTTTTTGGCCAATAACTCCGTACAGGAACAAGATACAGACGCGTGGATGGTCTCATTGTGTTCAGCTCGTCAAGACGCATCGAATGATATACATGATGACCTCGAGGTCACGTGACCTGAGGTCAACCTTTGACCTTGACCTTTCGAGGTCAACATATATATCATTCGATGCGGATTGACGAGAGGATCACGATGATGCCCTTAGTTTGTTCCTAGCTTGACTAATTCGAAAGTTATTCGAGAAAAACTCTCTCCATATCTAGCGCCGCCATTTTGACTTTTTGGACCCCTGTGACGTCATCTTTGACCTGACCTGAAAATGACCTTTGCAAAAATTGTAGATCTTGGCCGTGCGTATCCGATGCCGTTTACCGCTTGTCGCTATCTTGCTTCGTTCTCGAGATCTCAGGGGGGGGGGGGGCGGTCATCCGCCCCCCCCCCCGTCGGTACGAAGTTGGCGCAGACCCCCGTCGGTGCGCGGGTTATAGGAAATTAAACGTTGCGTTTTCAGATTGGTAATATTACTAAGTGCTCGAGCGAGGAACATATTGAATATAATTAGATAAATAAAAGAAGTTGACCTTTTCCTCGACATCAAAAATGTAAAAAGCCGAATAATATATTAAAAAAAACGGTTTATTTAATATAAACCGTTTTTTTTATAATTTTTAAAATATATTATTCGGCTTTTTACATTTTTGATGTCGAGGAAAAGGTCAACTTCTTTTATTTATCTAATTATGTTGCGTTTTCAGCTTTTTATTGCAGTGGCGCGGGAACCGGGGGCAGTAGCGGCGGAACACCTTCAATCAAGGGGGGGGAGGGGGGCACTGCCGACTTTTGGTCCCATTCTTTCATGCAACGCCCATAGGGCTCATGTTAAAATGCCCAAATCAAAGGGGGCACGGTGCCCCGGTGCCCTCCCCGTTCCGCCGCCTATGACCGGGGGGGGGGGGGGGCTAACGGGGACTGAGCCCCTCCGACTTTTCAGCTGGAGGGGCTCGTAATGTATTTGAACCCCTCCAACTGGAGGAATCGAAATCGGAAAACTAACAATATAATTTCATAGTATCATTCATAGGCGCGGGAACCGGGGGGGGGGGAGGGGGCAGCTTTTCATTACTTTTCATTACAACTTTTCATTAGGCCAGGAACCGTTGGGATAGCTTGTCCTCCCCAAATTAGGGGTTGTGGGTCACAAAGAAAGAAAGAATGCAAGTGAAAAATCTGCCTCTTTCACTGGCTCGGCAACTCATTTGGCAGATTAAATCCTTTATTCAAGGTTGCCAAAACGGTAGTTTCGTCACTCGGCTGGGGCGGAATACCTCACTTTTTTGCAAATGTTTTTTTTCGTTGAAAAGGCCAATGTCGGAAAAAGTGGCCTAAAACCGAAAAGAAAACTAGATTTCGGGGTACCCTAGGTTGATCTCTATTATGGTGCAGCCCCCCCCTCCCCCAGGTCTGGAAGAAGTTCCCGCGCCACTGTTTTATTGTGTCTCAAATCAGCTACAAAAAGACGAGAGCTCACCTCGTAAGAGCTTTACAAAGAAAATTGAACATTCGAATCAAAGCACTAAAGCGGGTCACTGGCATCTAGGAACGCAGGCATTTCCAATGCTGGACGGCTCGATATCACATAAGACAAACAGGTGGTGAACCAGGGATGTCGACCAGTCCTGGTCTCGTAGCTCAGTCGGTAGATCGTTGGACTCCGCCTGGTGACAGCACGCAGTGGCGGATCCAGGGGGGGGGGGGGGGCAAAATGGGCATTTGCCCACCCCAAACGGCATAATTTTAACATTACGCCTATGGACGATGCATGGAAAGAATCGATAAATTGTTATGGTTTGCCCCCCCCCCCAAAAAAAAACTGAGCTGGATCCGCCTCTGACAGCACGCAGTCCGGCTTGGAAGCACGACGGGCGTTCGGTCATTATAAAGTATACCTAAGCGTTCTGACGGGTATGGTTGCGGCTGGTGGCAGGACAGCCAAAGTCAGTGAGAGGGACCGGCCGTGCGCGGCTTTGTGCGTAGGTAAGTACCTTAACCCTCGCCCGCACATGTCATTTTCCCATCCTAGAACGCACATGGGGGGGGGGGGTTGCCACCCCCCCGCGCCATTTCGTTCCTGTTGGAGATAGAGCTTAGCAGTAAAGACCAAAAAGATTCTTTGGGAAGAGACGAATCCAATGATACCCAGTTTTACCTTCTCAGGTCAGTCATTGACCTTCCAGGTCAGGTCAAACTAAAAAATGTTGCTGTTTTTGGTCACCGTTGGATATCAAGTGCGCTGGTTATCATATACCGATGACGATGCCGTTTTCTGGTGCCAAGCCAGCTAGAACCTCTTTGTCACACTATCCGACCAGGTTTTTGCTGCTGAGGTCATTTCAGGTCAAGTTAGGTCAAGGTAAATTATATGTGTTTGGATGTCTGAGTGTGTCTGTGTGTATACTGATGTGTGCGTGTACCGATTGTTTATGTGTCCATATTACATGAAATCATGATCTGAGAAGCTTTTACCAAAAATGCAGTAAAAAAAAACTTCACAAAAAGTAAATTCCGCTTGCATAAAACGCAATTATCTTAGATAACCTAGGTTGACCTTGACCTTGACCTTGACATCTGTACATCGTCGAACAACATGTTCCATGATAGGTGGGAGGCAAGACTGGTAAAAAAGGCCGAAATCAAGGTGTCAAAAGCTCACAAGGCCCATAGCTAACGCAAGATGTTGAGAATTGAGAATTTGGGTCATGACATGACCTGAAAAACAAGGTCATATCTCCGAAACCAAAAACCACAGAAACTTGAAATTTTCAGTGGACATCAAGAAAGGATAAAGGAGCAGCTATACGAAACATCAGCCTACTAGCTCTAGAAATGTTGAGTGCAGAGCAGAAAGACTGCCTGGGGGGGGGGGGGGGTGGCAATCACCCCCCATGTGCGGTCGAGGGTTTTAACCCGCGCACCGGCGGGGGGGGGGGGGTTATTCGCCCCCCTGAGGTTTTTCGCGAATAGCGGGAAAACCGCGGCGCTACGCACCGCGAACTTTGGTACGACTATCGTCATCAATTTTACACGTGGTGTGCAAGTTTGAACCTCCTAACTTTTAAGGTCAGGTCACCAGGGGCCGTATTCACGTCGATCATTTTCGTAAGAATTTTCTTAAGTTTGACCTACTTCTTAAGCAAATTTTTTTTATTCACATGAACTCCGTCGATAAAAACTTAACAAGTGTCGACGTGAATACCAAATTATACTTACGAAAGAAAATCGACTTACGAAGTCGACGTGAATACGGCCCAAGGTCACTTTGAATGACCCAACCTCAAGTCATTTTTTTTTGCAACTTTGTCACCGTGCCAGAGCTACAGTAGATGTCGGAGGCCTTTGAAAGTCGGAGGATGTTATTAGGTCATTGGTAGCTACAATTAGTTCATCTAGGAATTTTGATATCGTTGACCTAAGGTCAGGTCAATTTCTCGACCTCCCCATTATAGGTCAATAAGAGAAAAATCAACTCCCTTTTTCCACTAAAACGCGTCAGAGTGACCCCATATACCATACATGACTTCATATACGATCAAGCTTCACTACCTTGAGGCCTGTTTTGCTGTTGGGCAGCTGTAAGGTCATGTGACGTCATCAAAGGTCACCAAAGCTTTTTCGCCAATAACTCCTTACAGGAACAAGATACAGACGCGTGGACGGTCTCATTGTGTTCAGCTCGTCAAGGCGCATCGAATGATATACATGATGATCTCGAGGTCACGTGACCTGAGGTCAACCTTTGACCTTGACCTTTCGAGGTCAACATATTTACGGTTCGATGCGGATTGACAAGAGGATCACGATGGTGCCCATAGTTTGTTCGTAGCTTGACCAATTCGAAATTTATTCGAGAAAAATTCCCTCCATACCTATCTAGCGCCGCCATTTTGACTTTTTTGACCCCTGTGATGTCATCTTTGACCTGACCTGAAAATGACCTTGTAAAAATTGTAGACCTTGTCCGTGCGTACCCCATGCCGTTAACCGCTTGTCGCTATCCTGCTTCGTTCTCGAGATCTCAGGGGGGGGGGGGGGGTCATCCGCCCCCGTCGATTCTAAATTGGCGCAGACCCCCGTCGGTGCGCGGGTTAAGCTTCGGACTCTAAACTCTGCCATAGATCAGGAATTGCGCGATCGGAAGGCAGAGGGCAGGGCCAACGCAGCAAGATCTGTTTATGCGGGGGCTTTGTCCTGTGAATCCTTCCATTAAAAAGGATCGATCCATTTTTTTTTTTAATCCCTTGGCTTTTTGTCAAGCAGCATTTTGAAATAGTGCGCCGAAGGCGCGCCAAATTTTCGAAGCCGAATACGATTTGAGAGTGATCTGGGCGTTGGTAACCACACACGGGTCCTAGGGTTGGAGATTTCGGTAAATTAAGTAAATACCTACCCGATTTGCAATATTACGCCCATGGCTGTCAACATCCGAAGAACGAGTTTTTTTTTCTCGTATGATTGGAGACAGCTTTTAGGATTTACACAGTGGAAAGTTACCCTGGCCGCGCCGGGCTAGGCTGAAAGTTACCCCGGCCACTGCCGGGGTGGCCGGGGCAGGTTCTCCACCCATGGCTACAGGCCAAATCATAGCACCCAGTTACAATTGATGTACCTTTCACATAACTTGTACAAGTCAATTGACAATGGAAAATAATTTACTGCAGTACCTATATTTGGATATATCCCGTTACTTTGACAGAATTTGGCACAAGGGTCTTCTTCAAATGCAACTACGAATTTGGAATAACCAGTAACCTTCTAAATTGGCTCACTTCTTATTTGTCAGATAGAAGGCACCGTGTGAAATTAGAACACTCATATTCAACCATCCTCCCTACTAATGCAGGCTGTCCACAAGGCTCGGTCTTGGGTCCTCTCTTGGCTCTTCTGTATTTAAAGGGACCCTCCCACCTTAACATTAGATTTGAGTTGAGATAGCAAAAATGGGGTCCCTGGCTCACAATTACCGGTTTCGGCACTCACAACATCGAGAAATGCCTTAAATCGGAAATATTGAATTTCAAAATTGCAGCATTTTGATTCAGAGGGGCTAATGCATAGGAATACCCCTCTGAAAGTGTGACGTCAGCGAAGATATCTAACGATTTTTATATGTTTGACTAAAACATTTTGTAGCACGCAGTGGTATATGCTGCTTTGCGCGCAACAAGTGCCGCACTTTCAGCTGCCAAACTATTGCTTCCAAATAAAGTCGCTAGGAACAGCGGAGATCCCAAAAAGTAAACAAAAGTAAAAGTCTAATATCTTGAAAACCGGTGAATATTTTTCGGTGAAACTTGGTAGACATTCGTTTTCGCTCTTTCTGAACCGAGCGACATCACTTCCATGCCAATTCATAAACTTTATTGAAGGTGGGAGGGTCCCTTTAAATGATCTTTCTAACAAAACATCAAACGAAACTATTTTTTGCAGACGACACATCTATTTATGCTTCACACACGTCAGCCACTCTGACTGAAGTAGAACATTCCCTGCAAAACGACTTGAACGATATTCATAAATATGGGGAGAAGTGGATAATTATTTTTCCAATGCTCCTACGCGCTAGCAAAGACGGTGCGAAAGTGATTCGGGGCTATATTCTCACGAAAACAGCGTCTTTGGGTGAGGTGACACGCCCACAAACCCCACCGAAAGCCCAAAGCCGAAGCCGCCGCCGACGGCCGGCCGGAACTGAGTTGTTGACACATGACACCCTGGCCGGGCGGGCGAGCAGCGGAGGACGTGCCGGCGCGGCTAGACACACGACACCCGCGGCGCGGCGACTGGGCCGGCCGGATCGGCCGAGACAAAGATCACGCTGCTGCGCGTCTCCCAGTGCACAAACGCAGCCGGAGCCCGGTATTAGAGATGCTAACTTTCCTCCAAAAGCCACAACCGGCACCGTACCACACCACGGCCAGCACAAGGATCACCGGCACAACACCACATTTCAACCACCAATGCCGGCATATTACCAGCGTGATGAACAAATATCTCGTTTATGCTGTTTGTAGGACAATTTACAACAAGAAGTATTACTTGTATCCAAATATAACACATGCACATGACCGGCAAGCTGCCGGCAGGAAGAACCACTACCACATCGCTATTGGCGTAATGTAAAATTACCGGCCAGCCGGCAACGTATTAAGGAAACCTTGCACCTCTACTCGGTATGGAGGACCAAGGCATACATTACGAAGCCTAGAGGCGACACATCATCCCCAAGATTGCCGACAGGAACCACTTGCAGCCTCGAAAACACTGTCTCACACAAACCTGGCGTGATGGGGACGCTAGCCCGGCCCTAGCTCGCATGAGCATTGCCCGGAAACACCACTCATCAGTATAACACAACAACACATGCACAGCACACCGCTCTAAATTGATCACCACCAAATCGAGCACATATAAAAACCGGGAAGCCGAACGGCAACTGTGTGCGAAAGATATATGCGTACCTTGTAACGCCAGTGGGTTGTAAGAGCGGAGCGCCAACGCGTGTGTCGCCAGACAGACCAGGCAGAAATGGGACACAACGTTATCGCGGGCGCGCGTCCCCTAGCCTAAGACACGTGACCGCGACGGACGTCTTGGCTGCGCAGCGGCCGCGCGCTGGTTCATTGCCCCTACACGGAGAAAAATAATTACTCCCCCCGGGAATCACGATCCCCTATTTGGGAATCAACTGACACCCATGGTGTAATCCGATTCTGAAAAACGGTGTCCATACACCGTTTTTTAGTGTAAATTGATCTCGGTCAGAATCACATACCCAAGGGTCATTTGACTCCCAAAATTTTGACTCCCATTTTAGGTGTCGTGTCAAAAGATCCTGCAAGGTGTCAGTGTAAAATGACACATCTAAGCGTTTTTGACGCTATCATGAGGAGTTTTTATATCCTATAGGTGTCATTTCACACAGTTGAGCGTTTTCGCAATCCACGACTCCCTTATTAGGTGTAATTTGATCCTCAGTGGTGTCATAATATTCCGTACAAATGACTTATTGAGTGTAATTTGACCCTGGGTAGTGTCATAATATTCCTGTGTCATTTGAGCCCCATTGGGTTCAAATGACACCGGAAATGTTATGGCACCACTGAGGGTCAAATTACACCTAATAAGCGAGTCACGGATTACGAAAACGCTCAACTGAGTGAAATGACACCCATAGGGTTCATGATAGCAGTATAGCGGCGGAACATCTTCAATTAAGGGGGGGAACCGATAGATCCAGCTCTCAAATTTATCGAGAGATCCGTAGGGATCACAGATTCGAGTCTCATTTTTTGCTTGAGATCCTGTGAGATCATAGATCCTCACTTATTTTTTGTCAGCACAGAAATAAAAAAAAAACACTTGTTGCAACGCATAACCGTTCTGTTTGAGTGATTTTATGTGCTCGCACGTCATAATCCATAGTTTTGTGGCACTTATTGATACAGAAACCCTTTAAAACATGGTTTCAAATGTTGTGCATGGTGGGATCCACTCAGATCATAGATCCATGTTCTTGATTTATCGTCAGATCGTATGAGATCATAGATCCAAGATGAGTTTTTCACGACGGATCCGATGGGATCATAGATTCTAACCTGTTACCTGCAGTTTGCTTCGAGATCCACTGAGATCATAGATCCATCGCTCGGATCCATGCACATGTTTGGTGCTAGCCATGGCTGGTCCGCTACGAAGATGAAATAGGCAATAGCCCCATCAGCAGGCTGCACTGTCAATTTGCGGACGAAGATTTGTGGAAAAATGCGAGACGAAGAAATGCGGAGACGAAGAAATGTGCGGACGAAGAAATGCGAGACGAAAAAATACGGAGACAAAGAAATGCGAGACGAAGAAATGCGAGACGAAGACATGCAAGACGAAGACATGCAAGACGAAGACATGCAAGACGAAGACATGCGAGGCGAAGAAATGCGAGACGAAGAAATGCGAGACGAAGAAATGCGAGACGAAGAAATGCAAAACGAAGAAATGCGAGACGAAGAAATGCGAGACAAAGAAATGCGCGGACGAAGAAATGCGGAGACGAAGAAATGCGAGACGAAGAAATGCGAGACGAAGAAATGCGAGACGAAGAAATGCGAGACGAAGAAATGCGAGACGAAGAAATGCAAGACGAAGAAAGGCGGAGACGAAGAAATGAGCGGACGAAGTTTTGCGGACGAAGAATTGCGCGACGAAGGAATGCCATGCAAAGATTTGTCCGGATACGCTGCGGTATCAATTGATTTTCGGTGACTCAGACTCCGACTCCAGTACCGGCTTCCAAAGTCTACTCCGACTCTGACTCCGGCCACAGTTCTGTCAACTCCACCCAACTCTGACTCTGACTCGTAACCCTGGTGCGAACCACAGCTCAGGTCCAGTGGTTTGAGTCAATGGCCGGCCAATCAGCAAGCTGCATTGTCGTGTGACGTCATTTGTGTTCTAGCCATGCCGGTCCGCCACGAAGATGAAATAGCTCGACCTTGCAGGAAAACCGTTAGGAAAGCCGTTGACTTCAGTTGCCGGAAGTGTGCCCACGTGGGTGCGTGTGGTGTGAGCGGGGAGAGGAAGTTATTTGAATTAACGCGCTTGTAATGTCGCCAAACGTTGTTTAAAGTGTACATTTACTTCAAGTGATAGTGCTTTAACGATAGACTTCAGATTTTATTTGTAGTTTGCTCAACATGCGTATTTAAATAACGAGGCGCCCTGCACTCGGCGAAATTTTGAAGTAGGACAAGATAGCAACGCCCCATGGAGACGGAGGTAAGTTTTTATGTCATTAAGCAGCAGAATAACTCTACCTAAGTAAGTAGCAATAATCACCGGTTGATGGAACATTGACATTGTTGAAATGTGAGTAATTCCTTACGGTGAATGGAGTCACGGACCCATGAGCTTTACGATAAGTTTTCATTAGATTTCGCCATACATTTCGTGCCCAAATGTTTTGGAATTTATTGTTGCATATAAAATAAAGAATGACATACATGTATTGTTATTTGCGTCACGTGGTTAACAACTGCAATTATGACTCTGTTTGAGAGTGTATTTTGATCCCATAAGGTGTATGATTCCGAGAATCATTTGACAATATCTGGTATAAAGACTGATTGAAAAGAAGACGTCATCGTCAATAGATAAAATTGTAGCTGCAAGGGTGAAGACACATGTAAGCTACATTTAAAGTCTCGTTGCAGTCTGGCTAATCGTTCCTATAAGCTATCAGACACTTCAGACACTTCCTAGAGTATTATGACTCTGATTTGGGGTGTATTTTTATTCCATAAGGCGTATGATTCCGGGAATCATTTGACGACCTACGGTGTTAAAATACACCCTCAACCAGTGTCATAATACCCTAGAAAGTGTCTGATTCCGGGTGTAATCGGACTCAAGAAAACCGCGCGTTTTTGGTACGCTTCAAAAAACACCCCTTTTAGGTGTCATTATTTTTTTCAGTGTAGAGGGCCAAACAGAGAAGTCATGGTACCACAAAATTTTTCGCTCGTATACGATTGGAAAAAGCTCCTAGCAGGCCTCTTGCACCAAAATCCTCTTGCACCAATGCTTGGATTATTTTGCATCGTATACTCAGTCCAAGTCTCAAATGTAACAATTTGCGTGCAAAATTTAGCAAGCACATGTAGAATTATGCATTGGGCTATTGCAAACAGATTTACTACCGTTAGATTAGCTTATTCTGAAACCGGTTTTTCGATTTTACCTAGCTAGGTAGTTTGGTGCAAGAGGCCTCTGCGCTAAACGCCGATTTTAACCCTCGCCCTGGCAGGGCATTTTTCATAACACGGCCTGGCAGGGGGGGGGGGTTGATGTGACCGGCCCCCTCGCGATTGGCTCCTATGGCACCTAGAAACACCCAATTCGGTAGGTAGATGGGCTCCTTTGAGGTCTCGCCCCTTTGCAAATTTGGCTGCTCTAGGTCAATATTTAGGGGGGTTTTGGGGGTATAAATGTAAAAATTTCGCTAAAACAAATCAAAAGTTTTTCACTTATAACTTTTGATCTAATTAAGATAGAGCAAACAGAAAAGCACTAGTGAACTCAGCACGTCAAGGCGCGTCGAATTATATACTTTTTTTGCTTGCCTTAGTGTACTTAAAATTTTTGTACTTAAAAGGCTGTATTCATCTCGGACACCACGGAATTCACCCTACCGCCGCAGGCGGTCACGTGACAGTGCACAGTGGACAGCGGCGGCGCCAGGTGCACCGCGGCGGTGAGCGCGGACGGTGCACAGCACAGTGGCGGCGCCAGACACACAACCGCGGGGTGGCGAGACGGCGCGCAAGGGCGGCAAACTATAACATCCCTCCACCATGGCTAACAAAGACGTAAACACGCTTCTGTTCACAATGCAGATATCACGGATGACACCAAACACGAATAAACAATAATCACTCATACGTAAGCCGATCGGGCCGCCGTATACGGGTTCGGTCCCGCAGACGATATCGCGGCGACACGACGGCGCGGCTGGGGTCCCGGCTCACCGACGAATCACCGTCGCCGGCCTCGGACGGCCTGCTCGGCAGATCAGCAGCCGGCAGCGGAGCGACTGGTGACCGGTCCCGCAGCCGCACCGCCGCGGCCTCAGGCGGCTCCCGATCTACGGGCTCCTCCGGAGGTGCCGGTGGGGACGTCTCCTGGGGGAGAGGTCGCTCGTTAGGCACCGACGGCACGTCACAGTGACGCTTCCGAACCCTATCAGCATTCTGACAACAAGCCGCTTATCTGTCAGCTGAACGGTCAGCTTTAAACCATCGCGACATATGACGTGACCCGGGACCCAGCGACATTTACCGAGACCCCGAAGATTTTCCACAGATGAAACCCACACCTTGTCACCGACAGACACATGGCGGTCCTGACACCCGCGGTCTTTGTACGCCTTTTGAGCCTCCTGCCGCATCCGCACTCTATCCTCTCTGCCTGGAAGCAAAGCATCCAAATGCGTGCGAGGGACCCGGCCCAAAAACAGCTCAGCGGGGGTACAACCGAGTGGTACTCTGAGGTGTCGTTCAGTACCGAAAAAGGAAGCGTGACATTTTGGTCTGTACTGATCCAGCTCTCTGTTTATATAAACCTCTTCTTAGAATATCTACAGCTTTCTCGGCCGCACCGTTGGATTTCGGGGACAGACAGGGCGTAGTCAGGTGGCGGATACCATTGACTCTGCAAAAAGAAGCAAATTCTTTTGACACGAACGCCTGAGCGTTGTCAGTCACCAGTACCTGTGGTACTCCCCAAGCTGCAAACGATATACGAAGCTTATCAATTGTCGTAACAGTGTCTGATGAGTGTGTGGGATAAACATCCATCCACTTTGAATGAGCACAAACCAAAACCAGGAAAAGAGTTCCGTTCATGCTGCAGTACACTGAAAACTTTTTTACCATTTCCTGGGGGGTAAACCCGCCATAGCATGGCAGCTTGACACACAGACGTTTTTTACCACCTTCCAGATGGTAAATTTTACTCTTTCATGAAGAGTAAACTCGTCAGGGAGGGGTAACGTGACACCCAGACGTTTTTTTACCATCTTCTGTATGGTAAACTCTTTTGATTTACTCTCGTCTAGAGGGTAACATTTTCGGAAGTTACGCTCTGTGGAAGGGTATCTCTTTAACGTGACCCTCCTCTAAAGAGTAGCATGCCATCTACTCTGTGATTTACCCTCTTACAGAGAGTATACCCTTCTGGCTTACCCTCAGTCAAATGGTAATGCTTACTCTTCCCCAAAGAGTTTACCCTCCAGAGGATGGTAGCTTGACACACAGACGTTTTTTACCACCTTCCAGATGGTAAATTTTACTCTCTCATGGAGAGTAAACTCGTCAGGGAGGGGTAACGTGACACACAGACGTTTTTTACCTTCTTCTGTATGGTAAACTCTTTTGATTTACTCTCGTCTAGAGGTTGACATTTTTCGAAGTTACACGCTGTGGAAGGGTAACTCTTTAACGTGACCCTCCTCTAAAGAGTAGCATGCCATCTACTCCGTGCTTTACCCTCTTACATAGAGTATATCCTTCTGGCTTACCATTAGTCACATCAAGGCCCTAAATACAAGGTTGCACGGACTAATTTCTACTAAATCTACCAGAATATAGTTTCACGGTTGGATATTTTAATAAATATTCAATCAAAACTTCTTTATTATTTTCTCGTTATCATTTATAAGCAATTTTATAAATTGACTTTCAATTTGCTTGCCTTTTACTGGCAAAATAACTTTCTAGTATTGGGTCAACATAGTTGTGTAGCAGTAGGAACCATATCTGGAAAAACCCCAATGCCTACATACAGCAGAAAAGCAGCCACCAGGTGTCGCCACAGTCGCCACTTGGTCGCCACACAGATGTCGCGCGCGTCGCCAATCGCCACACTACCGATTTCCATAAGATCGCATATGTACGGATATGTATAGGAAAGTCGCCCTTAAGGATTACGCTTACATCCTTCGCTTATGAGGTCGGTGGTTGAAAATTGGGAGGGGCTCAGCTATTTTCGACCACGGATATGAATTTATCACATGATGAGGAACATGCTGATAAGCGTTTTATGTGTCATAACACCACAAAAGTATTGTTAATCATTTTTCAAAAATAGCCGTTCTGCCGTATCTTTCAGTGCAAGGTGCCGTCGGTCATCCCCGACGTTACGTCACGCCGGGGATTGCCAGATTTTCCTACTAGACTTCGACGCCCCCTGAGTCACATGGCAATGTTTACTCTTTCCTTTAGTGTAAATCCCCCAGAGGATGGTAACGGACCCACAGACGCTTTCTTCAGAAGCTTCACGAAGCTTCTGTTAACCGGAGTTCAACTAAAAACAAGATTCAAGAGCAACAATATATTTGGCATGCCGTACAAACAATACGAGGGGTTCACCAGCCATGAACATTGTGAGACTCTCCACTTCATCATACGGAGTTATTCATAACTCCGTATGAATAAGTGGAGAGTCTCATTCGATGTTCATACGGAGTTATAACTCCGTATGAATAAGTGGAGAGTCTCACAATGTTCATGGCTGGTGAACCCCTCGTATTGTTTGTACGGAATGTCAAATATATAGTGTTGCTCTTGAAGCATGTTGATTAACTCCGCACTGAAAACTTTTTTACCATTTCCTGAAGGGTAAACCCGCCATAGCATGGTAGCTTGACACACAGACGTTTTTTACCACCTTCCAGATGGTAAATTTTACTCTTTCATGAAGTGTAAACTCGCCAGGGAGGGGTAACATGACACACAGACGTTTTTTACCATCTTCTGAATGGTAAACTCTTTTGATTTACTCTTGTCTAGAGTGTAACATTTTTTGGGTTGCACTCTTTGAAAGGGTAAATCTTAAACGGGACCCTTTTCTAAGGAGTAACGCATCATCTACTCTGTGCTTTACCCTCCTACAGAGAGTATTATCTTCTGGCCTACCCTTTGTCACATGGTAATGTTTACTCTTTCCTTTAGTGTAAACCCCCCAGAGGATGGTAACAGACTCACAGACGCTTGCTTCAGAAGCTTCACGAAGCTTCTGTTAACCGGAGCTCACCAACTAAAAAAACATGCTTCAAGAGCAACAATGTATATTTGGCTTCCGTACAAACAATACGAGGGGCACACCAGCCATGAACATTGTGAGACTCTTCACTTATGCATACGAATTTATACGAAGCGTTCAGCAATGCACAGGCGGTAAATAAACACCACGATACAACTTGAATGCACTTTGAATGTGAATACAAGACATTCAGCGCCCTCATATTGGATAAGGCACAGCGCACAATATTTGAAGAGAGCGACGGCGTTCCTGGCTGGTCGCCCGTCTGCGTGAGATAATGAGACTGGATCACTACAGTGCAAGGCTTTTTCGAAGTCACCAACAAAATGCATAAGCTTGTAGCATCACAACAAAATTAATGTACGTACTCACAACCTAGGCCACGTGGCCGTGCACGGGGTCCTGTTAACCAGGTCAAATTAGCACCACTCAACGGCATGCAATGCTCTAGCACATCGGTACTTACAATAAAATGTCCATGCAGAGGCTCTATAGGCGATGAACAACACGCAAGCACAATCACCAACGGCTTCGCCGCGCGGCACCGACACTGCTCACATCCGCTCTCGGAGACCAACGGCCGAAAACTGACAGATGCGCGCGGCCTTCAAACCGCAAACGGCCGATCTCGTTTCTGATTGGCTGAGTGATTCCATTTCAAATATCATCTTCACGAGGGTAAACAAGATCCACGCATGAAACGACTATCTGTACACGAGTCACGATACCCAGAAGGAAAGAGTTTTCGTGATGTTCTGGATCGCGAGAGTAATATTGATATTTACATGGTAATAATACTCTTCGCTGGCGAATAAGTTCATATTAACCACGTACCGTTACTATGCACATAATGGTAGCAAAGAGTTACCCTTTCAATATACTCTTATCTTGCTGGTTTGATGAAAATGAACCCTCCAGGAGGTAGTAAAAAAGTTTTGAGTGCGGTTATCAGAAGCTTCGCGAAGCTTCTGAAGAAAGCGTCTGTGGGTCCGTTACCATCCTCTGGGGGGTTTACACTAAAGGAAAGAGTAAACATCACCATGTGACTAAGGGTAAGCCGGAAGGATGTACTCTATGTAAGAGGGTAAATCACAGAGTAGATGGCATGCTACTCTTTAGAGGTGGGTCACGTTAACCCGCGCCCTGCTGGGGGGGGGGGGTGTTTGAACACCCCCCCTTGTGGTTTTTCGCGAATATCTCAAAAACGGCGGCGCGGAGCGCCGCCGTTTTTGGTACACCTTATTATACATCAATTCTACACATGTTGTGAAAATTTCAGACCAAGGTCATTCAAGGTCAGGTCACCAGGTCACTTGAAGTGACCTCACCTCATAAAAAGTTTCAATGTCTGTCATAGCTACACCAAGTGACCGATCGCTTTGAAACTTTCAGCGATTGCTAAGAGCAATAGCATGTACAAAATGTATATCTCAGAATTTTGATATCGATGACCTAAGGTCAGGTCAATTTTACGACCTCCCCATTATAAGTCAATGGGAGAAAATTGAAATGCGCCTCTTTTGGACGAAAGACATTATAAACACTCCCAAACACTGAATTACAAGTGGTTTAGACACACTGAACATGGAAATGGTGTCCGTGACCCCTGTTTATGCCCTGAGGTCATCTAAGGTCACGAATGGTATCTAACAGTTTTTCGCAAATAACTGTTGATAGAGGCATGCTAGAGCGATGAAAACGCCTTAGATGTGTTCAGCTCGACGATACGGATCGACTGATATGCAACATGACCCTTTCCGGTCAGGTCATGACCTTGACCTGAGGTCAAATTTTCAAGGTGACCTTTCAAGGTCAAGTTATAGTTCATTCGATGCGTCTTGACGAGAGGAACACGATGCTGGTAAAAGTAAGCTCGTACAAGGCTTGGGTCAAAAGTTATTGCAGAAAAACTGTTTCCGAAAAAATCGGCTATTTTTGCAGTTTTTGCCCCCTGCAGGCAAAACCGTTGACGTTAGGTCAAATCTGAGAGAATTACTCAGAAAGGGCGTTAATAGGGCTATCGAATGCGCTTTTCCGCGGCGCTGTAGCTCTATTGGTTCCCGAGTTATGCGCTGGCTTCTTGGAAATTGTCGACATTCGACCTGGAAATCGGCGAAATTTTGCCTTCAATGACCTCTGGTGACCTGACCTTTGACCTGACCAAAAAATTGACCGAAGTGATTTCCTCATTATTTTTGACGCTCTTTCGAACGCCGCCTTCCGCGTATCGCTACGTGGCCCAGGAGCCGAGTTAGAAGGGGGGGTGTTCAAACACCCCCCCCCAGCAGGGCGTGGAAATCCAGGACCCCCAGCCGGGCGCGGGTTAAAGAGTTACCCTTCCACAGCGTGTTACTTCGAAAATGTTACCTTCTAGACGAGAGTAAATCAAAAGAGTTTACCATACAGAAGATGGTAAAAAACGTATGTGTGTCACGTTACCCCTCCCTGACGAGTTAACTCTCCATGAGAGAGTAAAATTTACCATCTGGAAGGTGCTAAAAAACGTCTGTGTGTCAAGCTACCATCCTCTGGGGGGGGGGGTAAACTCTTTGGGGAAGAGTAAGCATTACCATTTGACTGAGGGTAAGCCAAAAGGGTATACTCTCTGCAAGAGGGTAAATCACAGAGTATATGGCATGCTACTCTTTAGAGGAGGGTCAGTTAAAGACTTACCCTTCCACGGCGTGTAACTTCGAAAATGTTACCCTCTAGACGAAAGTAAATCAAAAGAGTTTACCATACAGAAGATGGTAAAAAACGTCTGTGTGTCACGTTACCCCTCACTGACGAGTTTACTCTTCATGAAAGAGTGAAGTTGACCATCTGGAGGGTGGTAAAAAACGTCTGTGTGTCAAGCATACACTGAAAAAAATAATGACACCTAAAAGGGGTGTTTTTTGAAGCGTACCAAAAACGCGCAGTTTTCTGGAGTCCGATTACACCCGGAATCAGACACTTTCTAGGGTATTATGACACTGGTTGAGGGTGTATTTTTATACCGTACGGCGTCAAATGATTCCCGGAATCATACGCCTTATGTAATAAAAAAACACCCCAAATCAGAGTCATAATACTCTAGTAAGTGTCTGATTCCGGGTGTAATCTGACTCCTGGAAACTGCGCGTTTTTGGTACGCTTCAAAAAACACCCCTTTTAGGTGTCATTTCAGGGAGTAATCGGATTTTGAGGGTGTATTTTGATCCCACACGGTGTATGATTCCGGGAATCATTTGACGACATGTGGTATAAAATACACTCCCAACCAGGGTCAGATTACCTCGGGGGTGTCTGTTTCCGGGTGTAATCGGACTCCTGGAAACTGCGCGTTTTTGGTACGCTTCAAAAAACACCCCTCATAGGTGTCACCTCAACGGTGTCAAATGACTCTTGGGATGGTTTTTCTATACCGGCTCAGAGCCTGTTCCTGTTAGCGTCATACATCAGCTAATATCAATATTACCGGACTATTGGTCTCCTATATAAGAAATACCGGTAATATTCGAGTGCGGGGATTGGGTTGTGTGCAGGGGTGAGGGATGCACTCGAACCGAGCTGCGGCGAGGGTATAAAGGGTATATTCATCGCATCAGAAAAACAGGTCGCCTGGGCCCTTATCTTGAGACCAATAGTATGGTACAACTAATCAACATACCCATGGGTATGTTCTGCTTCTGAAGCTTATAGGAACGATTAGCCAGACTGCAACGAGACTTTAAATGTAGCTTATGCATGTGTCTTCACCCTTGCAGCTACAATTTTATCTATTGACGATGACGTCTTCTTTTCAATCAGTCTTTATACCAGATATTGTCAAATGATTCTCGGAATCATACACCTTATGGGATCAAAATACACTTTCCAACAGAGTCATAATTGGCAATTGCAGTTGTTAACCACGTGACGCAAATTAACAATACATGCATGCCATTCTTTATTTTATATGCAACAATAAATTCCAAAACATTTGGGCACGAAATGTATGGCGAAGTCTAATGAAAACTTATCGTAAGGCTCATGGGTCCGTGACTCCATTCACCGTAAGGAATTACTCACATTTCAACAATGTTCCATCAACCGGTGATTATTGCTTCTTACTTAGGTAGAGTTATTCTGCAGCTTAATGACATAAAACTTACCTCCGTCTCCATGGTGCGTTGCTATCTTGTCCTACTTCAAAATTTCGCCGAGTGCAGGGCGCCTCGTTGTTTAAATATGCATGTTGAGCAAACTACAAATAAAATCTGAAGTTTATCGTTAAAGCACTATCACTTGAAGTAAATTTACACTTTAAACAACGTTTGGCGACATTAAAAGCGCGTTAATTCAAATAAGTTCCTCTCCCCGCTCATACCACACGCACCCACGTGGGCACACTTCCGGCAACTGAAGTCAACGGCTTTCCTAACGGTTTTCCTGCAAGGTCGAGCTATTTCATCTTCGTGGCGGACCGGCATGGCTAGAACACAAATGACGTCACACGACAATGCAGCTTGCTGATTGGCCGGGCATTGACTCAAACCACTGGACCTGAGCTGTGGTTCGCACCAGGGTTACAGAGTCAGAGTCAGAGTCGGGTGGAGTTGACAGTTGTGGCCAGAGTCAGAGTCGGAGTCGACGGCGACTTTGGAAGCCGGAGCTGGACTTGGAGTCGGCGTCTGGGTCACCGAAAATCAATTGATACCGCAGCGTATCCGGACAAATCTTTGCATGGCATTTCTTCGTCGCACAATTCTTCGTCCGAAAAGTTCGTCCGCTCATTTCTTCGTCCGCGCATTTCTTCGTCTCCGCCTTTCTTCGTCTTGCATTTCTTCGTCTCGCATTTCTTCGTCTCGCATTTCTTCGTCTCCGCATTTCTTCGTCTCCGCATTTCTTCGTCTCCGCATTTCTTCGTCCGCGCATTTCTTTGTCTCGCATTTCTTCGTCTCGCATTTCTTCATTTCGCATGTCTTCGTCTCGCATTTCTTCGTCTCGCATTTCTTCGTCTCGCATTTCTTCGTCTCGCATTTCTTCGTCTCGCATTTCTTCGCCTCGCATGTCTTCGTCTTGCATGTCTTCGTCTTGCATGTTTTCGTCTTGCATGTCTTCGTCTCGCATTTCTTCGTCTCGCATTTCTTCGGCTCCGTATTTTTTTTCGTCTCGCATTTCTTCGTCCGCACATTTCTTCGTCTCCGCATTTCTTCGTCTCGCATTTTTTTCCGCAAATCTTCGTCTGCAAATTGACAGTGCAGCCTGCTGAGTGCTGATTGGGCTATTGCCTATTTCATCTTCGTAGCGGACCAGCCATGGCTAGCTCACACATGACGTCACTCGGGGCATTGATTCAAATCACTGAACCTACACCAGGGTTACGGAGTCAGAGTCGGAGTCCGTTGGAGTCGACAGTTCCGGCCGTAGTCGGAGTCGGTTGGAAACGACAGTTCTGGCCGTAGTCGGAGTCGGAGTCGATATTGGAAGCCGAAGCTGGATTCGGAGTCTGATTCACCGAAAATCTCTTGACTCTGCACTGTCTGCAGTGTTGGTTCCTATACACGGAGAAAAATAATTACTCCCCCCGGGAATCACGATCCCCTATTTGGGAATCAACTGACACCAATGGTGTAATCCGATTCTGAAAAACAGTGTTTATACACCGTTTTTTAGTGTAAATTGATCTCGGTCAGAATCACATACCCAAGGGTCATTTGACTCCCAAAATTTTGACTCCCATTTTAGGTGTCGTGTCAAAAGATCCTGCACGGTGTCAGTGTAAAATGACACATCTTAGCGTTTTTGACGCTATCATGAGGAGTTTTTATATCCTATAGGTGTCATTTCACACAGTTGAGCGTTTTCGCAATCCGTGACTCCCTTATTAGGTGTAATTTGATCATCAGTGGTGTCATAATATTCCATTCAAATGACTTATTGAGTGTAATTTGACCCTCGGTAGTGTCATAATATTCCAGTGTCATTTGAGCAACATTGGGTTCAAATGACACCGGAATATTATGGCACCACTGAGGGTCAAATTACACCTAATAAGCGAGTCACGGATTACGAAAACGCTCAACTGAGTGAAATGACACCCATAGGGCTCAAAAACTCCACATGATAGTATCAAAAAACACTAAAATATTACAGAAATTGTTTTGATGTCACTGGTGGTAGGAACCAACACTGCAGAGTCAAGAGATTTTCGGTGAACCAGACTCCGAATCCATCTCCGGCTTCCAATATCGACTCCGACTCCGTCTAGGGCCAGAACTGTCGTTTCCAGCCGACTCCGACTACGGCCAGAACTGTCGACTCCAACGGACTCCGACTCTGACTCCGTAACCCATGGTGTAGGTTCAGTGATTTGAGTCAATGCCCCGAGTGACGTCATGTGTGTGCTAGCCAATAGCTGGTCCGCCACGAAGATGAAATAGGCCAATCAGCAGGCTGCATTGTCTTGTGACGTCATTTGTGTTAGTCGGTCCACCACGAAGACGAAATAGTGCGACCTTGAGGAAAACCGTTAGAAAGCCGTTGGACTTCAGTTGCGCGCGCGGCGTGCCACGTGGTGTGGGCGGTGTGAGTGAGGAGAGGAATTATTTGAGTTTACGTGCTTGTAATGTCGCCAAACGTTGTTTGAAGTGTAGTTTTGTTTCAAGTGATAGTGCATTAACGATAAAGTTCAGTTTTTATTTGTAACTTGCTCTGTACGTATTCAAATAAGGAGGCGCCCTGCACTCGGTGAAATTATGAAGTGAGGACGGTAAGATTGCAACGCACTATGGAAACGGAGGCAAGTTTGAACCATGCAGAACCATGCAGGCAAGTCTGAGTATACCGATAATCGCCGCTCGATGGAACAGAGCAATTCCTCACGGTGAATGAACCCATGTGCTTTACGGTAAGCTTCCATTAGATTTCGCCATATATATGCATATTTTTGTACTTAATTGTTACATACAAAATTACGAATGCCATGCATGTATGCTATATATCTGCGTCACGTGGTTGCAACTGCAACCTATGACTGGTGGATAGTGTATTTTAATCTCATAAGGTGTATGATTCCGGGAATCATTTGACAACATCTGGTATAAAATGCACTTCCCACCAGAGTCAAAATACCACGGCGGGTATCTGATTCCGGGAGTAATCGGATTCCTAGAAACTGCGCGTTTTTTGGTACGCTTCAAAAAACACCCCTCGTAGGTGTCGCCCCACCGGTGCTAAATGACCCTTGAGATGGTTTTTCTACACCGGTTGATAACCTGTTGCTGTTAGCGTCACACATATAATATAGGCTAAAGCAATATTACGGTATACCACAAAACATCGTGTACTTCTCAAACTGGTCATCCACGGCACCATCATGAAAAATTAAATACGTTAGTGAACGACTGCGCTATGTAGATTGCTCGCAACTGCAATTGTAATCTCAGCTGTTCTCAGTTGTACATGCAAGTTGCATGCAGTTGTGAACAAAATACATTGCGCAGTCGTTAACACTGGTCACTGACGTCTTTAATTTTACGTGATTGTGTCGTGGATGACCAGTTTGGGGGGTACCCAGTGGTTTGTGCCTTCTGGTATACCGATATTATTGATTAAGCCGATGTATGACGCTATAGCGTCCTAAATCGGCTAAATCAATGTTTCATGTTATAACATGAAACATCCTCAACCGGTGTAGAAAGACCATCCCAAGGGTCATTTAACACCGTTGAGGTGACACCTACGAGGGGTGTTTTTTGAAGCGTACCAAAAACGCGCAGTTTCCAGGAGTCCGATTACACCGGGAATCAGACACCCCCGAGGTATTCTGACTCTGGTGGGGAGTGTATTTTATACCACATGTCGTCAAATGATTCCCTGAATCATGTACACCGTATGGGATCAAAATACACCCCCAAAATCCGATTACTCCCTGAAGTGACACCTAAAAGGGGTGTTTTTTGAAGCGTACCAAAAACGCGCAGTTTTCTGGTGTCCGATTACACCCGGAATCAGACACTTTCTGGAGTATTATGACACTGGTTTGGGGTGTATTTTTATCTTATAAGGCGTACGATTCCGGGAATCATTTGACGCCATACGGTATAAAAATACACCCTCAACCAGTGTCATAATACTCTAGAAAGTGTCTGATTCCGGGTGTAATCGGACTCTAGAAAACTGTGCGTTTTTGGTACGCTTCAAAAAACACCCCTTTTAGGTGTCATTATTTGTTTTTCAGTATACCACCCGCGCTCCCCACAGAATGCACCCATCTTCAACGCTCAACTCGCCGATACGGGACTTGTACGGTTGGAATTCCGGACCGAGGATCCCGCCGGTGGACGGCCAGCCGTCACGCACGAACCGATACACCTGTGACAGGACGGCGTCCACGCTGGTCCACCGACGGATCTGAGCGACACTCACCGGGGAGGAGTCCAAAAACTCCATCAGATGCAGCGACTCAGCCGGCCGGGGAACGGTCTCGGGCGCCGGGTTCACAGCAGGTAAGCGGCTCAGCGCATTGCAGTGAACCTGCTTCGAACCAGGCCGGTGCTCTAACCTATAGTCATAGGCTCCGAGCATGAGAGCCCAGCGCACCATGTGGGGAGAAGTGCCATCACTGGCAGCCGATGATCACTGTTCACCGATGATACCCAGCAGGAGTTTGTGTTCCGTTTGTATGGTGAATGCCCGCCCGGCTAGGTAATAATGCCACTTTTTCACCGCCGTGATCACCGCCAGAGCCTCGCGATCCGTTTGTGAATATCGTGTCTCCGTATCGCTCAGCGTTCGTGAATAAAATGCTACGGGCCTCTCCCCCTCCCTGGTTCGCTGACTGAGCACACAACCGACCGCGCGGGGCCCCGCGTCGCACGCTACAATGACCGGCAGGGCCGGGTCAAAGTGGGCCAAAACGGGAGGTCTCACCAACAACGCCTTAGCCTTTGCGAAAGCAGCGCTCTCTACATCCGTCCACTTCCATGCCTGACCCGTACGCAATAGCTGATACAGAGGGGCTAAACAGGTAGCCAGATTCTGAAGGAACCGGCCGTAGTAGTTAATGAGGCCCAGCCACATACGAAGCTCCTTGATGTTTTGTGGATCAGGAGCTTTCAGTATGGCGTCTACTTTGTAGAGGTTTCCACGCCCCTGCTGCTGAGTCTAAAACCTAAGTACGTGATCTCGCTTACAGAGAAGCTGCACTTTGCTCTGTTGACACGGAAACCAGCCTCCTGCAGCCGCTGCAGTACCTGACGGAGGCTAGCGTCATGCGCCTCCTGATCACGACCCGCATACACTATGTCGTCTAAAAACAGACCGACCCCGGGGATGCCAGTCAACACTGACTCCATAGTGCGTTGGAAAAAAGACATGCTGCTGTCGCTGGAGCATCATGTCAATGGATTTCTTTGACTCTGCTACCAGTTTAGTCAGTTCTTTGATAGAAGACTCGAGCACATGGATCCTTTCCTGAAGGCTAGAAACAGAATCAGGAGCAAGGCCCTATATACCTAGGTCTAGCCAAACTGGCGCTAGACCAATTGCACTAGCTCAAAAGGCACTAGACCAAATGATGCTAGACGAAGAGAGTGGCACCCGGGTCAGCGCACGCTGCCCCGACTCGGCTACCTCACGTTACCGGGCCCTGGCTTTGGGCGCGGTCTACCGCACCACCTAACAGGCGTGTTCGAAACCGCAGGAGATGATGATGAACGGGTTTATCGAAACTTGATTGGATGAGCCTATCGGTAATAGCGATTTCAGTGTGTGCATTTATTGTTCATAGTGGTGTGAAATGTGGTTGGGGTACGACCAACAACCCGTCGGGGCGAATTTCGCACTGGGGTACTCAAAATTTGAAGAATTTAAGACGTTTCCATGAGTTTTAAAGGTATGGATAAGTTCTAAAAATCCGGTTCTCCTTATCTGGGCCATTAACTCCATACGATCCAGGAAAGCTGGCACACTACCTTTAAAATCCGCCTTGTTGAGAGCTTTCGATTGCCGTTCCCCCCCCCCCCCAGCAGGGCGCGTATGGCTGAATAGCCCAGCGGGGCGCGGGTTAACACCAAATGCAGGCTATAATTATACTAAGACATGTAATGACAGACCAAGCACAAAGAGCCAGACAATCATAAGGCAGACCATAACAAAGAAATATCGTTTATTTGTATTTCTCACTAAACACTCGCATAATTCCTTCACAGAAAGCATGGGATATCATGGATAGCATCGTGTCACGATAAATATCAGGCTCCATCGGGACTCGAACCCAGATCCCCGTACCGTCAGTCACCGTATCTCGGCGTTATACCAAAGACAGAGCCTATCGGCTGGTTTTAGTTGTAAGTCATACGCCGTAACTTTTACCCTGCTACCCATTTCATCAAATCAGCGTCACCGATTTCTTTCAAACCTCACAGCAGTTTTAACCCTCGCCCGTCTTGTTGTTTTTCCAGCCACGAACGTAAAAGGGGGGGGGGGGGTCCGTTGGTCCCCCTTGCCGTTTCGCCCCTGATCGAGCTAGAGCTTCGTGGAAAAAACGAGCGTGTTGCACGTGACAAAAGGAAGCCGATGATACCCAATTTTAAGGCCTTAGGTCATTGGTTGACCTTCCAGGTCAGGTCAATGACCCAAAAGTCGGGGAAATCGGAACCTGTTAGAACGTCGTAAACTGTGGCTGCTATGGGGGCTTCCGGGGTGCTGATCACGAATATCACGTTAGTTTTTATCACAGATGGTGTCTTCATGCATTTAGGCCAGGCCCGGTCAGGTCAGGTCAGATCTACCAGTAGGGGTCCTGCCGGGTATTCGTGGTAGGTGTCAACCGCCTCTGACAGCTTCGTGACATGTTACGAAGGCACCAAAACTACTTCGTAAATGTTCATATGGCCCTGCTAAATTCGAACTCAGCTCCAAAAACTGGGCTAGAAACATTTAAACTCGAAAAAGTGAACCGAGGTCATCAAAGGCCAATGACCTGACTTCACCTTCAGGTGACCTTGACACCCACCCTAATGCATGGGACCAACATTTCACATGCTTGAACGCTTGAAGCCACAAAAAGACTGCAAACGCGCGGCTAATGCGAGCCGACATACGCCGAATCGCAATTCCGGTCAAACATGGTCTCGAAATGTAGGTCACAGGTCAAAGGTTATTTGAGTCAGGGTCATGAAATTTCAAGGTTAGGTGTAAAAGTGATTAACTCGAGAGTACTTAAATTTTTGTCGCGATCGGCCGCTTTTTACGCGAGTTATTTGCGAAAAAACCGGGGGGTCCGTTTGCCCCCCCCCCCTATATGGTCGAGGGTTAAAAAGCTTAAAATACTTTGATCAATACCTATAGTACCCACTACCTAGACACATTCCGGATAGAGTTAAATTTGGCAAAGTGTTAAAGTTGATGACGGGACCAGGGTGAAAGTTGACACCTGCTGCGGAGAGGGTAGCGGAACATCTTCTGGTTGACCTGACCTGACCTGACCCGACCTGGCTTAAATGTATGAATACATCGTCTTTGGTCAAAACATTTACAAAGTTCACAATCAGGACCCCAGAAAATCCGTGTCAACCTGTGGCTTTGAAAAGTTGTAGCGGGGCCCGATTTTCCCGACCTTTGGGTCATTTACCTGACCTGGAAGGTCAACAGATGATCTAATACCGTAAACTTGGGTATCATCGGTTTTCTCTCGTCATGGTGAACACGCTTATTCTTTTCATCTGGAAAGCTGGAGCTCGCTTAGGGGCCGGACAACCTTAGCACACTAATGTCCGGCAAAACATCAATATGGGCGAGGGTTGTAAGATTTTCGAGTGACGTCTTCGGATTGCTGTCGGCTTTTGTTGAAAGAAGACGCTGCGCGATACTGGTTTCGGAGATGTTACTACTCTATTCCACCGGCGCGATCTGACACACGAACCCCACGAACACATGATCACATTCAAACGGATTCAGTTTCACCTCGTTTCTGATCAGTGCCACACAAGTGTCTTCGTTAGGATCGGGTCCTATGGTGCCTTCAAATTCCTGCGGAGCTGTTATAGTAGTCCCAACCGGCCCTTCGGTCTCGAACCTGTCCCCTTTGTTCGTAAATCCAGTGGCCACGGCGGCCGTACCGTCGTCTACGATATCCAGTAGACACTGGAGCTGTTCTACCGTGGTGGGTGTCGGTAGAAACTGGCCTTCCCCCGTGCATTGTAAGTTGAAGCCATCACCAGCTCGTATGAAGGTATCCTGATAGCAGACTCCGTCACACTCCGAGTACGACTCTGGACAGAACGGCTCCTGGAACACGTGAAAATGCAGATGAATTCACGATACACATCAATAGGTGAATACGAAAAAAGTAGCAGTAAAAATGACCGGTGAGCGTTGAGATAGGGGAAAGACCGTGTATCACTCTGCACGCTTTGTCTCAAGTGATTCGCTCATTCCATTCGCCCAGTTGCGTGTCAGTCGTTTATTTGTTTTTAACTGTTCGTTTGTTGAAACAAGTAGCAAGAGAAGCAAATAGCGAAATGCAAGTATTTAAATAGGGTGCACCAGCCTATTTAACTCAACTTCCTGTTCGCTTTTTCCTTTGCTGGTGGATAAAAGTAAAAGCGCAGGACATCAAAATAGGTACAGGCATGGTCTCTTCAAGATTGAAATTTGAAAAAAGCAATGGTAAAGAAACGATACTTTTTTGGGTATACTGTTTAGTCCATGGTCATTTGAGACAAATATAAGAACCAGTAAAACGCCTTTTGGGCGAAGAACGAGCGAGCGAGATAGTGAGCCCTGCACGTGCTGAAGGGCGAGAGGGTACTTCCAACGGGCTTGTGCAAAGCACCCTTCTAACCGGTCGCTAGCGGTGTGCCAAATTTGACCGCAATCGGCCAAGCGGTTCCTGAGATCTGGAAGCGGCATTCTGCACGTGCGCACGTGCAAACGGGGTCCAAAATGACTTTTGCACGGCACCCTACTAACCGGTCCCCAACCGTGTACCAAATTTGAGCGCAATCGGCCCAGCCGTTCTCGAGATCTGGAAACGCCCCCTGCACGTGCGCACGTGCAGTAGCACTCTAACCGCAACACATGGGAATGCATTGCCTGGTGGTTGCCTACCTGTATGCCAAGTTTCAGCGAAATCGCCCCAGTAATTACCGAGTTACTGAAATGGGAACAAATTTGGCACCTCTTATTGTTGTATTTTGCACGTGCAGTGGGGGTCACTCACATAGATCAAGAGTATCCGACCTTTGGTAGAAGGGATGCAGCTACCATATAAAAATTACCGCAAGACAATCGCTCAAGCGGCTGCTGAGATATGGGCCTCTCAAAATCACTACTTTTGCAAAACTGCTTGAACACCCTTGACTTTTCACGTGGCACGTGCCACGACGGCCACTGAGATGAATCAGAAGTAGTCAATTACGGGGTAGAAGGGATTGGGCTATCCAGCAAAAAAGACCGCAGTCTAATCGGTTCAGCGGTTGCTGAGATATAAGCCTCTCAAAAGCGTTACAGGCCGGGCCGAGCCGGGCCGGGCCGGGCCGCTCATACTGAGATTTTTCCGTTATATTGAAAAGACTCACTTCGCTCGCTGCGCTCGCTCGCTCGTCTGCAACGTGTATCTAATGAAGGAAATCTAAAACTTGTAGATCCTTTTTGGAATTTAGAGATTTAGACAATAGAGACTTCCGTAGACTGTGCTGAGTCGCTGACACCTCTCTAGATCTATGTACTATGTGATGAAATCTAATCAAGATCACCTACGTCCAATTTCGCTCACATGTATATGTTGTAAAATGATGGAGCGTATTTTAGCTTCCCATATTGTGATGCACCTAGATGATTTTGACCTATTCTCTGATAGTCAGCATGGATTCAGAAGACATCTTTCTTGTGAGTCACAACTGTTACCATGCTTTATCAGGATATTATGTCATCCATTGACAAGAAAAAGAGTGTTGATTTGGCATTCATTGACTTCAGTAAGGCGTTTGATAGGGTTCCACATAAACATCTCTTAACTAAACTAAAAATGTATAATTTAGATAATAACGTTCTTGGCTGGATTGAAGCCTTCTTATATAATAGAACGCAGAGAGTTCTGGTTAATAATTGTTATTCTGATGTGATTAGAGTTACGTCCGGTGTCCCACAAGGGAGTGTATTGGGTCCAATATTATTTCTTTTATATATTAACGATCTTCCGGATATGATTAATTGTCAGATAAAATTATATGCAGATGATGTTGTTCTTTACACAGACATCTTAAGCAATGAAGAATGTAGTTTTTCGTTACAGGCAAATATAAATAGATTATCTCAATGGTGTTCCAAATGGAAAATGTCTATTAATGTTGGAAAGTGTGCTATCATGAGAATGACAAAGCAAAAACTTGCTGCAATGCCTAGATACTATTTGAATGGAATAGAAGTTCAGGTTGTCAATGAGTTCAAATATTTAGGCGTGCATATTTCGAATAAATGTACCTGGCAAAATCATGTACAATATGTCACTGGTAAAGCGAATCAGATGCTACGATTTATTAAGCGAAATTTCAAGGATTGCCCACAAGCTGTAAAGGAAATCATGTATTTGTCCCTTGTTAGGCCACATCTAGACTATGCCAGCTCTGTTTGGGACCCATGGGGAGAGGGTATGAAGCATGAGCTGGAAATGGTTCAAAGGCGCGCTGCTAGATTTATACTTAATGACTACGACCGACATAGCAGTGTTACTGACATGCTGGCCACAATAGGATGGGTATCCCTAGAAAGCCGACGTAGAGAGGCGAGATTATGCTTACTGTACAAATTACACCATGGCAACATGAAAGTAGATGTTAGTAGAATTATATGTGAACCTAGCTATATATCACGGAGTGATCACCCTAAAAAGATAGAGAGACTTCCGTCGAGATTACTTCAGTACCATAACTCGTTTTTCCCAAAAACCATAAGAGAGTGGAACCAACTTTTGCCCAGCATGATGGAAGCCGAATCTGTGGAAGATTTTCGGAAAAACGTTCAAACACATGTAAATTCGGCGTAAACGTGATTGTAATTGAAATTGCTCATGAGTAATGCAGAATGAATCAATCTAAAATCAGTAGTAATGTGAGTAGGTATGTACTTGTGTGTATGTACTTGTGTGTATGTGCGATACTGATGTGTGCATGATGTGTGAACCAGATTTAACATCACCAGGGCCAACCGGCATTCGTGATTGTTGTAATACATGATACACATGATACAATGTAATCTGGCGATATCAAGAAGGTACATAATATTTGGAAACCGATTTCAAACCAAACAACTAACAAAACAATGAAAATAAATATACCGAAAATCAAACCAACTGTTAAAATTAACCCGCGCCCTGCTGGGGGGAGGTTTGAACACCCCCCTTGTGGTTTTCCGCGAATATCTCAAAAACAGCGGCGCTCAGCGCCGCCGTTTTTTGGTACACCTTATCATAAATCAATTCTACACATGTTGTAAAAATTTCAGACCAAGGTCATTCAAGGTCAGGCCACCAGGTCACTTGAAGTGATCTCACCTCATAAAAAGTTTCAATGTCTGTCTTAGCTACACCGAGTGACCGATCGCTTTGAAACTTTCAGCGATTGGTAAGAGTAATAGCATGTACAAAATGTATCCCCTATAATCTTGATATCGATGACATAAGGTCAGGTCAATTTTGCGACCTCCCCATTATAAGTCAATGGGAGAAAATTGAAATGTGCCTCTTTTGGACGAAAGACATTATAAACACTCCCAAACACTGAATTACAAGTGGTTTAGGCACATTGAACATGAAAATGGTGTCCTTGACCCCTGTTAATGCCCTGAGGTCATCTTAGGTCACGAATGGTATCTAACAGTTTTTCGCAAATAACTTTTGATAGAGGCATGCTAGAGCGATGAAAACGCCTTAGATGTGTTCACCTCGACGATACGGATCGACTGATATGCAACATGACCCTTTCCGGTCAGGTCATGACCTTGACCTGAGGTCAAATTTTCAAGTAGACCTTTCAAGGTCAAATTATAGTTAATTCGATGCGTCTTGACGAGAGGAACACGATGCCGGTAAAAGTAAGCTCGTACAAGGCTTGGGTCAAAAGTTATTGCAGAAAAACTGTTCCCGAAAAAATCGGCTATTTTTGCAGTTTTTGCCCCCTGCAGGCAAAACCGTTGACGTTAGGTCAAATCTGAGAAAGCTACTCAGAAAGGGCGTTAATAGGGCTATCGAATGCGCTTTTCCGCGGCGCTGCAGCTTTATTGGTTCCCGAGTTATGCGTTGGCTTGATATGATATGATGATATTTATTCACTTTCGATGATAACACAAAAGCAAATATTCTAAATAGCCAGACGTTTCGGCCTCAGGGTGCCTTCGTCAGTGACAATACCGAGATACTAATACATTAATAAATTAATCAATATAATCTTTTACACTTTCAAAATACACATGACCTGGACATTTTTCGTCTGTCCAGACGAAGAATGTCCAGGTCTGTCAAAAATGTCTGTCAATCTGTCAAAAATGTCCAGGTCATGTGTATTTTGAAAGTGTAAAAGATTATATTGATTAATTTATTAATGTATTAGTATCTCGGTATTGTCACTGACGAAGGCACCCTGAGGCCGAAACGTCTGGCTATTTAAAATATTTGCTTTTGTGTTATCATCGAAAGTGAATAAATATCACAATGTCTGACACGATACATGCGTTCGCTTCTTGGAAATTGTCGACATTCGACCTGGAAATCGGCGAAATTTTGCCTTCAATGACCTCTGGTGACCTGACCTTTGACCTGACCAAAAAATTGACCGAAGTGATTTCCTTATTATTCTTGACGCTCTTTCGAACGCCGCCTTCCGCCTATCGCTACGTGGCCCAGGAGCCGAGTTAGAAGGGGTGTGTGTGTGTGTTCAAACACCCCCCCCCCCCCAGCAGGGCGTGGAAATCCAGGACCCCAGGCCGGGCGCGGGTTAATGAAATACATAACTTTTCCCAAATTTAGTGTATTCTATGCCTTAACCCACGAGCCGCTGGGGGGGGCATAAAGTTGCCCCCCCTTTACGTTTTGTGAAATATCTCCGAAACCTGATGAGCTACGAACGTGAAACTTGGCATAGCTTCAAATGAATACCTAGGCAATGTTTAAAGAAAGTTTGGTGGTTGTAGCACCTAAGATGACGTCACAGTGACGTCATAAAGTTTCGTCGTTTTCCGATATGGACCGTTTCTGATGACGCTGAGCATGAAACTCAACTGTAAATGAACTAGACAGCACCTGCCGTCACCCTAAAACATCTAACTACACTTCCATCTAGTTTCTGACCAATAATCGACCCTTTTAATATTCGGTCCCATATATCTGATGTATCGTGAGGAATATGAGAGTCGCAAATCTATAATTTCACTTATGACGTCACTGTGACGTCATTTCAAATGGGATCGACACCAAATTTGGACACAACCTCGGCTAGGGATTCAGGAAGATGTGTGCAAAGTTTCGCTTCTCTATCTCTTCGCGTTGCGACGATATCGTCGCAGAAGTAAAGGGGGGGCAACTATATGCCCCCCCCCCAGCGGCCGGCGGGTGGCGCGGAGGCCCAGCGGCCGCCGGGTTAAAGTTGCTTCAAAATATTAGCAATATACCAACTTCATTTGGCTTGAAATATCAAATACTAAGTTGATATGGGATTGGTATAGTGATACCGGAAACTTATTATCCGTTTGACATCTCTAATGCAATACTCACCTCCTCTTCGTCAGGACATAAGTCTAACGATTGACCTGAAACAAGCGCAAAAACGTGAAAACGTATTTATAGGACTGCTACATTTAAAATAAACTCTGATGGTTTCACTCGAAAATATAATGTGGAATTGAAAATGTGACGTCTCTTCTAAGTTTCCTTTTTATTTAATTGCAAGATTTTCATCAGATTGCAGAATTACGTAGAAGATTTGCATGTTATACAGACAGTTGGGGTGAAATATTGATATTTTACAATCAAACGTGATTAATGTGTCGAAGAGAAGTACGTTCGATCTTCATCGTACATGCAGTTATAAAATTCAGTTCATGAGTTCACGTTCACTGGTGATTCATTGAAAATTGAAAATTTGATATCCTTAAAAGCAGTTTGATTTGGGACAATTGTTCTGGGTTGACAGTTTTTTTTTTCACAAGCCAAATGATTTTCGTTTTCTTGTCATTACCTGTGGCCACGGCAGCGAACAGAAGCATCAATGAGATGACAGTAATTTTCCTCATGGTGACACTTCCTGATGACCTGATAACACGGGTGTCAGTTTGCCAATATCAATTTTATCAGTAAAAGGCTTAAACCCGTCTTATCTCCTCTGGACGTCTATCCCAGGCAGCGGAGCGTCCAAATACACACTGAGCAGCGGCGCTAAAGACCGTTCCTTATATACCAACCTTGAACGGGAGACTCGAGCTATGACGTCACTGGGGGGTCAGTGACGTCATCAGGGAGCGGTGTGCTTTGCTAGGTTTATCGGTAGATCACCTTACATCGCAACAGCTCGTTATGGCTGATGATTTAAATCAGCAAGGGCTTAGTAGCTCACTGCAGAGTAATACAATTAACCCTCGCCCTGAGTGGCAGGACATTTTTCTACTAGTATAACAAGGCCTGGCAGCGGGGGTCGATGCGACCCCCCTCGCGATTGGCTCCTATGCACCTAGAAACACCAAATTTGATAGGTAGGTGGGCCCACTGGAGTTCTCGCCCCTGTGCAAATTTGGTTGCTCTAGGTCAATATGTAGGGGGGGGGGGTGTTAGCGGGTATGATTCAATTCGGAAAATACTGGAGATACCCGCCTCGTTCTATCACTTTTGTGCTTTGAAACCTCAGTACTTAACATTATGTCACTTGGTGCTTCTTTGTTTGGTGAACTTATCCATGTGTCAGGTCAAATGAGGTCAGCTGAGGTCTAATGACGTTTGTGCCAATAATTTGTCACACAATAAAGATACAGCTTTCAAAATGGCATCATTCTGTTGCTCTTGAAGAGCCGAGTCGAATGATTAAGCAACATTAAGCATTTCGACCATTCTTAAGACTTAACCCTATTCTTGGCGGGGGGCCTCAGGAGCCCCCCCCCTGAGGTTTTTTGGTTATTTCTCCCAAACGCGTTGAGCTAGGAAGCTCAAATTTTCTGACTTTTCCTAAAAGGCTTCTACGCAACAAGTCTGAAAATTTTGAGTTGATCTGACCTCAGGTCAGGTCACCAGAGGCGGTTTGGTGACCCTACCTCAGAAAAGTTTGCAATCACGCCAGAGCTAGAGTTTTTGACCGATCAATTTCTTCTCTTCAGGCTTTAGTTAGGGTACCAGTATGTGCAATTTGTATATCTCGGAATTTTGATATCGGTGACCTAAGGTCAGGTCAGTTTCGCGACCTCCCCATTATAGGTAAGTCAATGGGGGAAAAATCAACTCCCTGTTTTTACCACTAAAACGGGTCGGAATGGCCCCATATACCATACATGACTTCATATACGATCAACCTTCACTACCTTGAGGTCTGTTTTGCTGTTGGGCAGCTGTGAGGTCATGTGACGTCATCAAAGGTCACCAAAGGTTTTTGGCCAATAACTCCGTACAGGAACAAGATACAGACGCGTGGATGGTCTCATTGTGTTCAGCTCGTCAAGACGCATCGAATGATATACATGATGACCTCGAGGTCACGTGACCTGAGGTCAACCTTTGACCTTGACCTTTCGAGGTCAACATATATATCATTCGATGCGGATTGACGAGAGGATCACGATGACGCCCTTAGTTTGTTCCTATCCTGACTAATTCGAAAGTTATTCGAGAAAAACTCTCCATTTCTAGCGCCGCCATTTTGACTTTTTCGACCCCTGTGACGTCATCTTTGACCTGACCTGAAAATGACCTTCGTAAAAGTTGTAGATCTTGACCGTGCGTATCCGATGCCGTTTACCGTTTGTCGCTGCGATGTGTAGTTTTTGAGATCTGATGGGGGGGCCGAATCGGCCCCCCGCCAGTTTCTTGTCCCGGCGGAGCCCGCCAGGAATAGGGTTAAGTTGTACTTCAGGTGTGCTTAACTTTTGAAGTACACTTAAGAAGGATAAGGTAGGAGGGAGGCTAGTTTAGGTCGGGCTAGGTTAGGTTAGGCTGGGTTATGTTAGTTTTTGTTTGGTTATAAAGAAGCATATTCGGGTATAGCGCCTTCCTTTGGCTGGAAAAAGAAACGCACGACCACCGCCCATTCGACTTCCAACTGTCCATTGGTTTCTGGCACCATATAGGCTGTGTTCTTTTTGCTCTTAAAAACTTGGTTTATCGCAGGCAGGTTTTTATCGCATTCGTTCATTATGATTCGTACTGGCCTTGCTTTTATTATCGCGTGTTCCACAGGCGGCGGAACGGGGAGGGCACCGGGGCACCGTGCCCCCTTTGATTTTGGCATTTTAACATTAGCCCTATGGGCGTTGCATGGAAAGAATGGGACCAACAGTCGGCAGTGCCCCCCCCCTTAATTGAAGGTGTTCCGGCGCTACTGGTGTGTTCGTTATCTATTGTTTTTTTTTGCCCACATGTACTTGAATGAAGAGCGTGCATCACCCGTCATCACCCGTTTGCATTTCCCGCATATCGTCTAAAGTCAACATACAGACCTATTTTGTATTTATTCTTTCCGTATAGGGGATATACCGAGAAGCACCGGCACATGGGCATTTCGCATCTTTTTGCTGACGGTTCAGTTATCAAATACACGGATGACAGCACGGATGACGAGCAGTTATCGGACGGTGCTGTCGGCTATGAGCAAGCCACCGAGGCCACTTCCGTGTCAACACAGTTATGTGAATTCCATCCATTGTAGGGGCACTCCAGCAGGTGGTTTTCATCTCCTGTACACTGCACGTTGTCCATGCGGAAAACTGCCCCGGTGACATACCAGTGGCGCGATCCCAGGATGGCTTCGCCCGACCTGAACCAAACACAGACATGTGATTGTAATGCTTGCAAAATAAAACAAGACGTCACAGATAGCTTTGAGCATATGCTAATGAAACATGAGGCGCAGATGAAGTCCAAAAACAGCCAGATTAACGTCGGAGATATGAGTTGGAGGAAATTAAATGTTTGGCACTCACGTGAGACCAATGGAACGGCAGAAGACGGTGGCGTCAACGTTGCCCCAGTCGTCGTCACAGACCTGGCCCCAGACGTCGCCGTCTAGTGGACGCACCTCCACCCGGCCAGTCCGACAGGCGGCGTCACCGCCGGCCAACCGAAACTCGTCTGAGGGCGAGACCAGTGGCCGCTCAACATAGAACAGAGGTGGCAGTTCTACTTCTACCAACAGAAAAATAGCCGCCAGACGAGTCGACCAGGGGCCGCTCAACATAGAACAGAGGTGACAGTTCTACCAACAGAAAAATAGCCGCCAGATGGAATTTTCTGACTAAAGACGCTTCACATACATGTAAACGCGATGGGCACGTAAGCAGATAGGGCTTTACCGTTTACGCTCCATGTGTGAAGCGGTCTTTAGAAAAAACAATCCCGGCAGGCGGCTATTTTTCTGTTGGTAAAACTGGCCTCAGTTCTACTAACAGTTACGCCACGGAAATCAATGTATGCAAAAGCGATGACCTCATGCTTTAGGCTCTAACTGTGTCACTCCGCTGCTTTACAGGCATGGTTGGCTAGAGCGAGCCATAACACAGCCGAGAACTAAAGGCATTTAGTAACTTACCAATCTCAAGCAAGAATACCAAACACGGACCCCCAACCCAGACCTGCTCCGGTTGTGTTTCACTAGACAAACACAATCGTAACGAGTATGTAGTGTTTGTCAATATCAAACCGGCCGCGGTTACTCACGGCCGCCGGCTGTAGTCGCTGGGCAGTACCTCTCGCCACACCTATCGTCAGGACAGATGAAGTTGGGGTTGGTCAGCGCGCACTCTTCGTCGTAGCTACACTCGCCTCCAAACGCCACCGCTGTGGAGGCAGAACCGACGCCGTTAGCACCTACGAGAGCCAACAGCCAACGTTTAGCACCTAGAGCCAACAGCTGGGCACTGGCCCATTCCCAGTGCTATACAAAGCCGTGCGTGCAGGACTGTCGATATGAATTATTCAGTATCAATTACAGGCTAATTTAAACAATGATGAACAATAATAATAATAATACAACATAAAAACTAATAATAATAATAACAACAATGATGCTTGTAACTATGTGAGTGAAAAATACTAAACTTCGCACTTGTATAGGGGACCAGCAGCCCGTCGGTTTTTCGCGAATAACTCGCGCAAAAAGCGACCTATAGCGACGATACTTTCCTTACCATCGAATACATATGAAAACATCTTTGCTTTTCAATTGATGAAGACATTGTATTGTTAAGGTTTTGTGTAATCCCTTTTTAGCCCTCGCGCTTTAGGGGGGCCTGGACATAACTTCTCGTTTTTTTTTTCTGTGCAAATATCGCGCCAAAAACGACAAATCGCAACGACACTTTCAACACTCGAATTAATCAATTTTACACATACTCTGAAAATTTCATGACCCTGACCCAAATGACTTTTGACCGATAAGCTCTTTATCACAACGATTTTTACTTCTCTCTTTATTTCTGTCCATTGCCAATACCCATGATCATGAATAAAAGACAATCAAATAAACCATGTTTGGCCCGAATCGCAATTCGGCGTACATAGTCAGCTCACATTATCCGCGTGTTTCCAGTCTTTTGTTGTGATTGGAAACATGCAAACATATAAAATAACGTTGGTCCCATGCATTAGCCCGCGTCCTGTGCATTAGCCCCATCGAAATTGACCTATGCTTTTCTGAATGATTTATAGCGAGCCGTCTATTGTCTTTCACTCTTTCTAGCGTGCTTACTTTCCGAGATAATCTGATGCGGCCAAATAGGCCCCCCTCCGCCCTGGCACTACGGCCGTGGAGCTGCTGAGCTCCCCTGTGAGATAGCCGCTGTCTGGAACCAGAACTAGTGGAGCTGCTGCCCACTACTTTGTGGTTGTCGGGTATACTGAAATAATAATAATAATAATAATAATAACTCACCTGGCAACTCACCTGTGAGATAGCCGCTGTCTGGAACCAGAACTTACCTGGGAACTCACCTGTGAGATAGCCGCTGTCTGGAACCAGAACTCACCTGGCAACTCCCCTGTGAGATAGTCGCTGTCTGGAATCCGAACTCACCTGACAACTCACCTGTGAGATAGCCGCTGTCTGGAATCCGAACTCACCTGTCAAGCACTCGTCGTCCGGACTGAGCCACTGGTCGGCCGGGCAGGTCTACCAGAGAGCGGGGCACGGGTACGGGTCAGGGCACGGGCACGGGTCAGGGCACGGGTACGGGTCAGGGCACGGGCACGGGTCAGGGCACGGGTACGGGTCAGGGCACGGGTACGGGTCAGGGCACGGGTCAGCCGGCAGGGCTGGGTCAGCCGGCACGGGTACGGGTCAGGGCACGGGTCAGCCGGCAGGGCTGGGTCAGCCGGCACGGGTACGGGTCAGGGCACGGGTCAGCCGGCAGGGCTGGGTCAGCTGGCACGGGTACGGGTCAGGGCACGGGTCAGCCGGCAGGGCTGGGTCAGCTGGCACGGGTACGGGTCAGGGCACGGGTCAGCCGGCAGGGCTGGGTCAGCTGGCACGGGTACGGGTCAGGGCACGGGTCAGCCGGCAGGGCTGGGTCAGCTGGCACGGGTACGGGTCAGGGCACGGGTCAGCCGGCAGGGCTGGGTCAGCTGGCACGGGTACGGGTCAGGGCACGGGTCAGCCGGCAGGGCTGGGTCAGCTGGCACGGGTACGGGTCAGGGCACGGGTCAGCCGGCGGCCGTCTTTCTGTCTGATATCGGTGCGGTCTTTCTGTCTGACATCGGTGCGGTCTTTCTGTCCGACATCGGTGCGGTCTTTCTGTCTGACATCGGTGCGGTCTTTCTGTCTGACATCGGTGCGGTCTTTCTGTCTGACATCGGTGCGGTCTTTCTGTCTGACATCGGTGCGGTCTTTCTGTCTGACATCGGTGCGGTCTTTCTGTCTGACATCGGTGCGGTCTTTCTGTCTGACATCGGTGCGGTCTTTCTGTCTGACATCGGTGCGGTCTTTCTGTCTGACATCGGTGCGGTCTTTCTGTCTGACATCGGTGCGGTCTTTCTGTCTGACATCGGTGCGGTCTTTCTGTCTGATATCGGTGCGGTCTTTCTGTCTGACATCGGTGCGGTCTTTCTGTCTGATATCGGTGCGGTCTTTCTGTCTGACATCGGTGCGGTCTTTCTGTCTGATATCGGTGCGGTCTTTCTGTCTGACATCGGTGCGGTCTTTCTGTCTGACATCGGTGCGGTCTTTCTGTCTGATATCGGTGCGGTCTTTCTGTCTGACATCGGTGCGGTCTTTCTGTCTGACATCGGTGCGGTCTTTCTGTCTGACATCGGTGCGGTCTTTCTGTCTGATATCGGTGCGGTCTTTCGGTCTGACATCAGTGCGGTCTTTCTGTCTGACATCGGTGCGGTCTTTCTGTCTGACATCTGTGCGGTCTTTCTGTCTGATATCGGTGTGGTCTTTCGGTCTGACATCAGTGCGATCGGTCACCCAGGTATAGGCCATGTCGCGCTGACCGGCATAGAACTGAGACAGAGGCCATTATTATAAGATCAAATCTTAACCGGCTGCAAATTGTATTCCCAATTCTAAGCCAAACAAGCCGGAGGATACATTTCCATCGACCACGCGTGTATTTTTTATAATAACGAGAGGCTGTTTTGTTCGGCTCAACTCGTATTTGCAGCCGAAAGCTTAATTTCTTTTATGATAATGGCCTCTGCTCGTGCTTAAATAACTGTTTGAGGAGTCATTTCGACAATCGGCATTGGGCACAACTATTCCGGCGTTGTGTGTTTCATTTCAGCCATTCAGCAAAACAGATTGAACACTGAAGTAGCGATCTGCATTTGAATTGCATCGGATAGGTATTTCATTGTTGCATTGATAACATGGTGGCAAAGTCACCCCATGTGGTCTGCGATTCACTTGAAAAAAATATCCCCCAAAAATTTTAGCTAAATGAAGTGACAAATGCCAGTTTTGCTGGCTATGCTAACCAAACAGCATTGTTATGATCAACCATACCAAGTTTTAGCATCGCAGTTCGTCTGAAACATGGTTAGATAATAAAAAAGTTCTGACCTCTTCAAATTTGACCATTTCCATGAAGCCAATAAAATGGAGCCCAGTTAGGCATTTAGTGGTAACTTGTCTCTCATCGTTAGTTATATTGGAAGGCCCATCAATTATCTTTCATGCGTACATAAAAAAGTAATACATTCTTCGTAAAATATCACTGGAGATTCCCTAAAGGCTTTTTCGAGAAGCATGGCAAAGTCACCCCCGTTTACGGTACATAAGCCACGGAACATCAAAATACTGGGCATAAGAAAAGGTGGCACGGTATGTTCAATGTTAATATTTGAGAAAGCAGCTGTAAACAAACGATCCTTTATTTGACATACCTACTGGGTACTCCATGGCTATTTGAGGTAAATATTCCCGGATAGGTAAACAGTGTTCCTAACTAAAGGGAAAATGCTACTTTCGTCGCAAAGGAAATCATAAGGCCGTTTTCAAGCATCCTGGCTGCAGCTGTAATAAACAACTAGAATTTGCAAATCTTGTTTTTATTTTAAAAATGTGTTGGGCTATACACTGAAAAAAGTCAGCCAAATTTTGGTCTCAGAGACCAGAAAGCGGTCTTTTTTCCCCTATTCAAATCAGACCACACTTTTTGAGCCATTCTGCGCGGTCTTTCTGAAACCCTTTTAGAGAGCTTAGAAACCGGTCTCGCGAAACCATTCAGTGGTCTCACGGAGAAACAAAACTGGTCTCCAAAATGCTCAAAGTGTGTTCTCTTTTGAAACTCTGAGCTGGATGAAACCACGTTCTGGTTTACGATAATACCGCTGGACTGTCTCAACATCAGCCACCATTGGATTAGACCAGAAAATGGTCTCATAGAAGAACTCAAGCCATTCTCGTTACGAGCCTTCTTTCTGGACCCTCGAATGTAGCCGCGCAGCCCCGCCCTGCCGCGCGGCCATATTGCCGCCCAAAATACAACCATGTTTTCTTCTCAAAATGTATTAGTCTCGTATTAGTCGCGTCGTGCCGCGCGCTGCCGGCCCGGTCGACACAGGCCCAGGCCCTCTCAAACACAAATTTCAGTGCAGTAGCATATATGCGGAGACAATTGGCAGTCCCGTCGTGCCACGCGCTGCCGACCCGGTCACAAAAGGCCCAAGCCGCTCTCAAACACAAAGCTAGTTCATGCAGTAGCAATGGGCGCGGCGAAAGCAGTCCCGTCGTGCCGCGCTGCAGTCCCCAACCAAAGAACACTCGTCACTCACCCCGGCCGCCGCTACACCGTGGTGAACGCGCGGTTGTGCGAAACGTCTTCTCCTAGAGAGCGAAATTCCTCGGCCGCCACTGTCTCTTGGTTCTTCAATTTGTAGAGGTCGGGAAGATCGTTACCTTCTTCAGAAGCCGAAGTCACTATGACATCTGCCCTTCCAATCTTGATTTCAACGAAATCTTACTGTAGCGAAAGATTAAAAGATTTCTGACCATGACTGATAAGCAAGTGTGTTGTTTCCTCTGTTATCATGCACAATATTTTATATATGGCTAAAGAATGTCTCTACTTATAACAATATAACTCCAAGCGCAGCGCACACCAACGCACACAATTTGCAAATGGCGCCTGGCAATGCGCTGTATGTAAACAAGTCCAGAGACTGCACTTATCTGAAACCACCACGCTGCCTCACACCGACGCAGGATATGAGATGAGACCAGCAAACATTCTCACGGTTAGTCCTAAAAAGAGTCGCACCCATGATGCTTCAAACGCTGTTCAAAACGAGACCAACTATCAGGCTTGTCAAACAGGAGACTCGGACAGCCCTAATAAATGAGGTCAAGCAAGCACCATTTCACTATATAGACCACCTCGTGGTTTCACATGAAACCCAATCCGTAACCATTCTCATTTTGTTTTTTCAGTGGAGCTTGAGCTTGAGCATCAGCTTGAGCTGATGCCTCTCTAGTCTCTACATCCACCTATATGATAAAACGTGTCTAAAGTCACCTGCAATGCAATACGTACCACTTCCTCGGCCTCCTCCGAACATATGTCCAGAGATTGACCTGAAACAGGGGCAAAAACGTGAAAACGTACTTTCTAGACCGATCCCTGTAAAATGAAATATGAAAATTTGACTCCAGTTTGGATGAAAATATGACGAGTTTTTTTCTTTAATTGCTGAAAAGATGCATTGTTATTTATTCGGAGTGTAGACTGACGAAATAACATGGAAGACAGCAGCAGAAGCAGATTGATCAGCAGCAGAAGATTGATCTGATACAGGCACATTAGCTGAAATGTTGATATTTTACAATCAAACATATTTTATATGACGAGGAGAGGTCATATACTTTCCATCTTCATCTAACATGCAATTATAAAATTTCAGTTTACATTCATTGATGCATCATTCAAAACAAAACACGATGCATAAAAACAGTTAGATATTCAGACACATAGGTATCTTGGGTATATCTTACACATTATCCTTTACCTATTAAACGAGTACTCTTTGTATAGTCAATGGTGATTACCTTTGGCCACTGTCGTAAACATTAGCATCACTGAGATGACGGTAATCTTCCTCATGGTGACAGTGTATGATGACACTTCCTAATGACACCACCCGCCGATGTCAATTTGTTAATACCAGCTATGTCGGTAAACTAAAGTCGCCTTAACTATCTTCTCTGGACGTCTATCCAAGGCAGTGCAGCGTCCAAATACACACTGGACAGCGGCGCTGATGATCGCTCCTTATATACCAACTTTGAACGGGAGACTCGAGCTATGACGTCACTGGGGGGTCAGTGACGTCATCAGGGAACAGCTTGCTCTTCTAGGTTTATCGGTAAATCACACGCATCGCAACACCTCGTTATGGCTGATTATTATTTATCAGCAAGTGTTTAGTTGCTAATGCAGAGTATAATTAAGTTGTCCACGATCGTACCACCTTCTCCGATCAAGATACAAGGAATATAGGTATATCTGTCTACCCTTCTTTCTCATTAGGGGAGCCCTCGATCATATGTTACGCGGCGTTTCTGATTATTTAGATGTTATGAGGTGTCGATGCTGATTTTTGTCGTGGTACCGTGATTTTCTTCCTGTTTCCTTTGGTTCTGGTCGTGATGCTCTCAACTAGTCTTCCTGTTTCTTTGTTCAACATCATCGCCGCCGCGTAACGCCTCTCACGCTCGTCCGTCAGTTTGTCGGCAGATCATTAAGCAGTTTAGATTCCCAAAGCCCAAAATGCATAAAAGCAACAAGCTGTCGTGACTGACTAATTTTGTTAAAGTCTGAATTGTGTCAATTTGCACTCTCATATCTCGGTAAACGTTCAGTGCCTACGCATCATAGGTAAATTAAACCAAACAAAGCGCACCAATAATGCCAGGAAAACTCAATAGCCCCATTTACTGTTCCGCTACAAGCACGTTACGGAACTGTGAAGACAGAGGGAGGGAGAGGGAGAGTGAAAGAAGAGAATAAGAGTGAGTGAGAGAGAGAGAGAGAGAGAGAGAGAGAGAGGGGAAGGGAGAGAAAGAAAGAGAGAGAGAGAGAGAGAGAGAGAGAGAGAGAGAGAGAGAGAGAGAGAGAGAGAGAGAGAGAGAGAGAGAGAGAGAGAGAGAGAGAGAGAGAGAGAGAGAGAGAGAGAGAGAGAGAGAGAGAGAGAGAGAGAGAGAGGAGAGAGAGAGAGAGAGAGAGAGAGAGGAGGCTGTTTAGTTTCGACAACTATCGATTCGGCGTTTATGCCATAAAATGGCTAGCGGACACGCCGAGTGGTCCCGGCCACACTTGTCCAAGTACCGGTTTCCTCTCGAAACTTGTCGACTTTGGTGACCTGATGAGACTTTGTTAGACGCGCGGAGGGAACAGGCTAAAGGCAAGTTACTAATTCGTTCGTTCCGAGCCAAAGTTGTATCGGTCAAGTACGTGTGGTGACACTTGTCAATTCTGTACTGGGTGGAACGAGACAACAATCACAATAAAATGACGCCTCGCCGGTCCTGCGGCGCGCGCGGCTCGGCGCGGTTGTAAAACGATTACCGATTTGGATTGTTACCAAGCGATGAGTGCAGTGGCACCTGCGCATTGTCGGTCGGCCGTACTGAGAGCCGTGCTATTCTCTCTGAGATTGCGTATCGATTTCACTGTTCAGGGTCATAAACGAGCAGCTGGTGATGCTGTGCGACTGATGGACACGCCCGGGCAATACAGGCCCGCTCAGTGCGGTCAAAACAATATCGATCCGGTTATATGGAGCAGTCCATTCAACCTATTGGCACATGTTAAACGGTCGGGATGGGCAGCTAGCGTCATTATCTCTGGGCTTCCGCAACTGACATTATTGCATGTATACACCTTTCGCTCATTATTTAGGTCATACTGGGAGCAGCCTATGGCCAAAATTGACGACAGAGTTGGCCTACTCTGAAGGCAATTAGGAGCTTCCGGGACGAGCTAGTAATAACCACATTCACACAGCAACCATACTTCGGAAGTGGATCCCAGAAATTAGTAGCCCCCTCCATACGGCTAATTATGGCACCACCATATAGCCCCGTTACATGCGATACCCCTTTGTCGTGACCTATTGCGGATCACGGAACTCTAACCACCTCGGGACGCACCCGGACTGACAACCGCGGGACGTACCCCAAATAACAACCGCGGGACACACCCGGAAAAATGACCGCGGGACGCACCCGGAAAAATGACCACAGGACGTACCCGGAATGAATGATACCGCGGGACGCACCCGGAATGAATGATACCGCGGGACGTACCCGGAATGAATGATACCGCGGGACGCACCCGGAATGAATGATACCACGGGACGTACCCGGAATGAATGATACCGCGGGACGCACCCGGAATGAATGATACCGCGGGACGTACCCGGAATGAATGATACCGCGGGACGTACCCGGAATGAATGATACCGCGGGACGTACCCGGAATGAATGATACCGCGGGACGCACCCGGAATGAATGATACCGCGGGACGTACCCGGAATGAATGATACCGCGGGACGCACCCGGAATATCCAACAACGGCGTCAACGTATCCTCACCCCCGTCTGGGCCAGTGAATGAGACACGCACACTGCACCGCCGCCCCTCACCAGCGGCAGCACAGGCAATCGAATAACGACGCCGGCCCATCACGACAGTACGGGCCCCAGACTGGATCTGACCCTGTGTCAGCCAATGGCACATCTCCAACCATTCAGAAATGTGTAGAGACATGCAAGTGGTATCTCCATGCAACGACCAACACTGCCTAAGTACAATTGCACTACCTTGACCAGAACAGGGGGGACCACACTTATTTTTCATTCCCTGGCAATTGAAAAGTGTAATCAATCGATTGTGTATACCGTACTACCACGCTTCAGCTCGCTTCCATAGAGAGGTAATTACGGCCACGCATGGCCAGCCGTCGCTGTCTCATTTATGGGGGCAGTAAACCCAGCGCTCACAGAGCAGTCGGAAGATCTGGGCTGGTGCTGTAGAAACTTTACAGTAAATAGGCGTCATACACTATTGCATGTGTCCTAGAAGTGGACTCGTCGCAGCTCTCACTGGTGCGGGGCATGATGTCAATAATGACAATTAGTAGTAATAATCTACCCCATTCGATATAATGGTAACGACTGGACTATTTTCCTGGTAAGGGCGGCTGGTGTAACGCCAGGCCGTATGTCTCTCTTAACCACTACAATTGTTGTCCCGTAAATTAGTCGCTGAATAGAGGAATGGAGCCAACTGACAATGATAGTTTATCTTATTGACTTGGTCCCAAAAAAATCGTTCGGTTATCTGCTGCACTTACAATTTACATGAATGATAACGATGCGGCGTCCCCCACCAAATGGCTGACGCTAATAGGCGAGCCGGCGCGCCTGGAATCCTGTTGAGTTTGGCGGAGTAGTATTGACGTAGCTTTCCAAATATACCAGACGCACTGAATGTCGATTGTATGAAAGTCTTTTCAACAAGTATAGGGCATTAATTAATGAATGATAATAACGCGACGTCCGCTAAACTACGCGGCCGCGGCTAATTGGGTGAAACGGCGCGCCTGGAATTTCTGAATTAGGCAAAGTGATATTGACGTAGTTAACCAAATCTACCAGTCACACTGAATGACGATTATAAGAGTGTTCTTCAACAATGACAACAGAACAGGTTGACAATAGAATAAATTGACTTCTACGTAATGCCCCTTTGGCATCAATTTCACTGCTGAGAGCCACTGTACCGAAATGTAGCATTCATCACAAAATTAAAGCGGGCGTCGCTTTACGTTTTAAGGGGAAGTTAACTGGTAATAAAACTAGACACTATATCTGTTCCTGATCATGCGTTTTCCATGCCTGGGTTTCATCTAGAAAACGTGCCTTTACCGAGAAATATAGTAAAGTTGGAAATCAACGTACTCCGCACTTAACCATGCCGTATTATATGAAATAGAATGCAAAACGTTCAGCCGCAAAACATTGAATGCGTGTGTAGGGCGTAATTGACTGACAGCATTGCGTAATTTGCTTTGTTGGAAACGTAGGAGTTTAAATGATAGTAATAAGTAATTAAGCCAGAATTGTTCATTGTTTTACATCGCTGCCCGTTCACACGATTGTAACTACGAAAAAGTAGTACCAGGGGGGGATTTTTCAGTTTATGGCGGAAATTACTTGACATGTTTGCTTAAACTTCCGAAACTTCGTATAATAGAGCGTTCTGGGTTCGTTGTCAATTTGCAAGGTTTTCTTGGTGAAATAGTTAGTAATTTATAAGGTTGTCGTAACTTGTTTGTAACATGTTGAGAGGTTTCGTGGATTGTAATCACGATTGTTAGTAATTACGGTCTATAACTCAAGTTTTCATTACTTTTAGTTCTGTTAAAATCAGCCTTTGATTTTTAATTCATCAATAATGAACTTACTGCAAAGTTTCTGAGTACCACGCTATTGTAAAGTATGCTAGTACGAAATGAAATATGGCTCTCGTCAATGTAGGAGGGAATGTGGCGAAACATGTTTAGCTCGAACCGCGGAAATCAGTAAATCGGTAGGGCCGGTTACTTGAACGATTTTATTGCCACCATGGTATACTGGTTTCGATTTGGCTCAGTGAATTATAATTGTACACAATCCATTGAATTACTTGTTGCAGATTTTAGAACCCCAAATTACTCGACAATATACGTTAATCCGTTAACGAGTCATCTACGAAAAACAAAACAGAAACATCGAACGCTCAATCATTACTCCAAATCTGGGAAGGTGTTTCATTTTGAACCTCCTTGAGCTGCAATTGCTGAATAAGCGAACTGAGACCTACTAGCAAGTAAACAACTATCCGGATAATTGCGAATGCATACAGGAAAACTACCGTCAAATGGCATGCTGAGCTCTGAAGATATTTTTTTTTAACAAGATGTTGATTACTGAAATTATCTGGTATTGTCAGTTGACGTCATCCAAGCGTTAAAATGAGCTAATGACGGCAGGTTAATAGCAAAGTAATAAGAGGACAACCCCCAGATCCTCAACGCTCAAATCGACCCACTCCCCTTGATATTTGACCAAGATATATCATTTGTTAGCCTTGCTACCCAATTATAGACCACAATTTCTGAAACCCGTTCTACTCTACTCATCTACCCGGCCTCGTCAACTCATCGCTTCGATTGTTCTCATTCGTCAGAGCCTCTCATTCACCATCATAGTCTAGTTGCATCAGTGGGTTATATTGTAAGTTACGTGTCAATTTCAAGAGGAGGTAGGAGAGGTGGCAATGGGAAGCACGACATGATTGGCAAGTACGATCGTCAAAACACACAACAGTATATACACACAGAGATCAACTTCGAACAAGAAACGAGACGTGAGGGGGGTTACGTAATTGATACTTATTGTAACGACCAAGGTAACGACATGAACAGCGTGCCAAATGATGCTGAAGGCGGAAATTTACAAGCAGGTGAACATTTACCGAGATATTTGGATCAATCGACAGATTCAGACTTTTATGTTAATTCGCCAAAAATACAAGAAGATCAAAGCATTTGATAGGCCGGAAATCTAAAGCCGCCGAATGAGTGGCGACGCCCTGCCGGACTTACATGGTTGCAGTTCGTCGGTTTCAGCACCGGGCTGGCACCCACGCTGACAAATCGGCAACCGCGTCGCACCGCGTCGGCCGAAGCGGGTGTTCCAGAAGTCACAGGCAGTCACACAGACTGAGTGTCTCAACGTCCGGGACAAATGTGCCGGATCGGATGGTCCTGCGACCCACGCGGCACCAACAGTCGAGTCCAGTGACGAAGTTCGAGTGTCCGACAGAGACTCAGTGAGTGTCTTGACGTCCGGGACGAATGTCCCGGACCGAATGGTCCGGCGACCCACGCGGTGTACCGCCACCAGTAGAGTCCCGTGACGAGTGTCCGACTGAGAGACAGAGTGTGTGCGCGCTCGTGTCGCCGCTGCTTTTATATGGAGCAGCGAAGCGCATCGAGAATCGATCGGTCCACATGGCTCGGAGATAGGACAGTGTGTTACATGAAATTCGGTTCGAAAGAAAGTACGGCGTGTCACATCAGAAACAACCTTGGAAAAATTCCGTCCTCGGAATTTCGAACAAAAAGGTGATGACATCGATATCGAAAGAAAGTACGGCGTGTCACATCAGAAACAACCTTGGAAAAATTCCGTCCTCGGAATTTCGGAGAAAGGTGGTACCATCGATTCTGAGAAGCACGTCACATACAAATACCTCTTGACGTAAATCCCGCCCCCGGGATTTCGACATTGCGGTACAACAGGCGTAGTACTTCGAGGTGAGCATGGTTCGCTGAAGTACAACGGAAATCGGGCGCGTGTTACATTATTGATCCAAATATCTCGGTATTTCTTACAAGCTATCGCGACGTCTGCGACCTTGCCGTTGCAGGCACGCTTGCTACAACTAAATACTATGGTCCTAGCGACGGTGACCCACACACCACTAGTGCACATGCACTACAGTATGCACACACTGCTACAGTTCTACTGTATGCCTATGTGCTAGTCCTTGTCTCCATCTTCCTCCGGTCATCACTCGTCTTCTCCCTTTTCACTTCTCCCTCCTTCCTTGGCGTATTCCTTGTCCTTCTATTCCTCCTTTTTCTCCTCTTCCTCCTCGCTCCCGTCCTCGTCTTGCTCCTTATCCTCCTACTCCTCTTCTATCTTATTCTTGTCCCTCTTGCTTCCCTTCTTTCTTCTTTTCCTTCGTTGTGAACTGGCAGTGGCCTGGTTTGATGTGTCGAGGTCGGGAAGCAGTAACTGTTTCCGTCGGTAGACTGTTGGGCGGGTGGTGAACTCCCAGTTCAGATGTAACCGGTACTGGGTTTCCGGCTGATTTGGTGGCTGACTTCCGGCTTCGGTTGGAAGCGGCTGAGAAGTGACGGCCGTTTGGCTGAAAGGTGACGGCCAGACCAGACGCGGTTGGCGGCCGTGAGTGGGGAGACCACCGGACGGCGTGTGAGTGTAGCCGTCCCCTCAGCTGTCCGCTCCCGTTGCCGCCAGTCCGGGTACGGCTCCACCGACCGACAAAATCTGTGAAAATATTTGCTGGCAGTATCATGTTGCAAAATAATAAGGAATGGGTAGGACATGCCACGGTTAAGGAAAGCGGGTCAAGGACTTGGTGAAGGTTACGTTTATGTTTGGTTTGACTCCATGTAGCTGATAATTTTTCATTCTGTTTAATTCCCTCCTAAGCTTTAGTAGTTCCGTGTCTTGAGCCTCGACGCGTTGTTGGAGTGAAACTATGCCTTTCTGTTCCGGACCGCCTCTCGTGGTGTTGTTGACGGTCACGACGCTGGGGACTGGATCCGGTGTCACTTCAAACTTCTTGATTCACTTCTAGTTTCGGCCAGGGCTGTCGGACGGCTGACCAATACAGTATCGAACTGATGTCGTTGTTTCCCGTGCTGAAACCTCATACGGCCAGCATTCTGTACTCCCGTATACTCGTTACGCTTCAAACGGGTGGCATGATGGTGCACATATTCTCCGTACGCGCCTGGGTCGGCAGTGCTTATTGGTTGTCTCGTTGTCCCAGTTATGATATTGACGATGCTGGTTGACAAAATGCCTATGATGATCTCGTAGATGGCGTTGCTGCTGATGAATTGGTGGATATTTGTCTCCAGTCGTCGCCCACTGCTATTCAACATCTCTGATCAACTTCTGACAGAATCAACGTCAGAATTCGGTCAACTTAGATCTGGCGTTGGTGTCATTGTCGTGCAGCTACTCGTTCAATCCAGGGTTGGCGCTGCCGATGGGATCATGAAGCAGCTCCATGTGCTGCTCTCTGCGAGCCCGGATGTATGGTCACCTGACATCAAAAGGATCTTCGGTTGTTCGCCACTTCTATGTCTTATCATGTCCGAGGAGGCACAGTCGTCTATACTGCAATCACAGCAGTTCAAAGAAGTAGCCATAAAGTATTTGCCTGGCATTTAGGAAAAAACGGAGCTATGCGAAATCGCAGCGCCAAAGTGACCGGCGTGGCACTGTAGACACATTGTAATTCACATCGTAGCGGGTCTCAGGTGAACGTTTACACATTGATCTGATACGTCTTCTCCTCTTCATCATCATTCATCATCTTCTTCATATTGGTCCTCATCTGATCGTCAATCCCCATCAATCGTCTTCTTCATATTGATCCTCTGAAATCTGCATCCTCAATCATCCTCTTGATCCTTTGCAATCTGCATCCTCAATCATCTTCTTCATATTGATCCTTCCATCATCAATCATCTTCATATTGGTCCTATTTATTATCATTCGTCGGTCTTCTTCATCACCCGTCTTCTTCATATTGGTCCTCTTCATCATCGTTCATCTTCACATTGGTCTTCATCATCGCTCATCTCCTTCAAATGGTCTTCATCGTCATTCATCTTCTTCATATCGGTGCTCTTCATCACCATTCGCTTTCTTCCAAATGGGGTTCGGCACGACGCTTGGAGCGGCGGTGGGAATCTTCAACTTGCTGGATCATGCCGCTTCTTTTCTTCAACCCCCCCACACTGGCCACCATTATGTTACGCGGCGTTTCTGATTATTTAGATGTTATGAGGTGTCGATGCTGATTTTTGTCGTGGTACCGTGATTTTCTTCCTGTTTCCTTTGGTTCTGGTCGTGATGCTCTCAACTAGTCTTCCTGTTTCTTTGTTCAACATCATCGCCGCCGCGTAACGCCTCTCACGCTCGTCCGTCAGTTTGTCGGCAGATCATTAAGCAGTTTAGATTCCCAAAGCCCAAAATGCATAAAAGCAACAAGCTGTCGTGACTGACTAATTTTGTTAAAGTCTGAATTGTGTCAATTTGCACTCTCATATCTCGGTAAACGTTCAGTGCCTACGCATCATAGGTAAATTAAACCAAACAAAGCGCACCAATAATGCCAGGAAAACTCAATAGCCCCATTTACTGTTCCGCTACAAGCACGTTACGGAACTGTGAAGACAGAGGGAGGGAGAGGGAGAGTGAAAGAAGAGAATAAGAGTGAGTGAGAGAGAGAGAGAGAGAGAGAGAGAGGGGAAGGGAGAGAAAGAAAGAGAGAGAGAGAGAGAGAGAGAGAGAGAGAGAGAGAGAGAGAGAGAGAGAGAGAGAGAGAGAGAGAGAGAGAGAGAGAGAGAGAGAGAGAGAGAGAGAGAGAGAGAGAGAGAGAGAGAGAGAGAGAGAGAGAGAGAGGAGGCTGTTTAGTTTCGACAACTATCGATTCGGCGTTTATGCCATAAAATGGCTAGCGGACACGCCGAGTGGTCCCGGCCACACTTGTCCAAGTACCGGTTTCCTCTCGAAACTTGTCGACTTTGGTGACCTGATGAGACTTTGTTAGACGCGCGGAGGGAACAGGCTAAAGGCAAGTTACTAATTCGTTCGTTCCGAGCCAAAGTTGTATCGGTCAAGTACGTGTGGTGACACTTGTCAATTCTGTACTGGGTGGAACGAGACAACAATCACAATAAAATGACGCCTCGCCGGTCCTGCGGCGCGCGCGGCTCGGCGCGGTTGTAAAACGATTACCGATTTGGATTGTTACCAAGCGATGAGTGCAGTGGCACCTGCGCATTGTCGGTCGGCCGTACTGAGAGCCGTGCTATTCTCTCTGAGATTGCGTATCGATTTCACTGTTCAGGGTCATAAACGAGCAGCTGGTGATGCTGTGCGACTGATGGACACGCCCGGGCAATACAGGCCCGCTCAGTGCGGTCAAAACAATATCGATCCGGTTATATGGAGCAGTCCATTCAACCTATTGGCACATGTTAAACGGTCGGGATGGGCAGCTAGCGTCATTATCTCTGGGCTTCCGCAACTGACATTATTGCATGTATACACCTTTCGCTCATTATTTAGGTCATACTGGGAGCAGCCTATGGCCAAAATTGACGACAGAGTTGGCCTACTCTGAAGGCAATTAGGAGCTTCCGGGACGAGCTAGTAATAACCACATTCACACAGCAACCATACTTCGGAAGTGGATCCCAGAAATTAGTAGCCCCCTCCATACGGCTAATTATGGCACCACCATATAGCCCCGTTACATGCGATACCCCTTTGTCGTGACCTATTGCGGATCACGGAACTCTAACCACCTCGGGACGCACCCGGACTGACAACCGCGGGACGTACCCCAAATAACAACCGCGGGACACACCCGGAAAAATGACCGCGGGACGCACCCGGAAAAATGACCACAGGACGTACCCGGAATGAATGATACCGCGGGACGCACCCGGAATGAATGATACCGCGGGACGTACCCGGAATGAATGATACCGCGGGACGCACCCGGAATGAATGATACCACGGGACGTACCCGGAATGAATGATACCGCGGGACGCACCCGGAATGAATGATACCGCGGGACGTACCCGGAATGAATGATACCGCGGGACGTACCCGGAATGAATGATACCGCGGGACGTACCCGGAATGAATGATACCGCGGGACGCACCCGGAATGAATGATACCGCGGGACGTACCCGGAATGAATGATACCGCGGGACGCACCCGGAATATCCAACAACGGCGTCAACGTATCCTCACCCCCGTCTGGGCCAGTGAATGAGACACGCACACTGCACCGCCGCCCCTCACCAGCGGCAGCACAGGCAATCGAATAACGACGCCGGCCCATCACGACAGTACGGGCCCCAGACTGGATCTGACCCTGTGTCAGCCAATGGCACATCTCCAACCATTCAGAAATGTGTAGAGACATGCAAGTGGTATCTCCATGCAACGACCAACACTGCCTAAGTACAATTGCACTACCTTGACCAGAACAGGGGGGACCACACTTATTTTTCATTCCCTGGCAATTGAAAAGTGTAATCAATCGATTGTGTATACCGTACTACCACGCTTCAGCTCGCTTCCATAGAGAGGTAATTACGGCCACGCATGGCCAGCCGTCGCTGTCTCATTTATGGGGGCAGTAAACCCAGCGCTCACAGAGCAGTCGGAAGATCTGGGCTGGTGCTGTAGAAACTTTACAGTAAATAGGCGTCATACACTATTGCATGTGTCCTAGAAGTGGACTCGTCGCAGCTCTCACTGGTGCGGGGCATGATGTCAATAATGACAATTAGTAGTAATAATCTACCCCATTCGATATAATGGTAACGACTGGACTATTTTCCTGGTAAGGGCGGCTGGTGTAACGCCAGGCCGTATGTCTCTCTTAACCACTACAATTGTTGTCCCGTAAATTAGTCGCTGAATAGAGGAATGGAGCCAACTGACAATGATAGTTTATCTTATTGACTTGGTCCCAAAAAAATCGTTCGGTTATCTGCTGCACTTACAATTTACATGAATGATAACGATGCGGCGTCCCCCACCAAATGGCTGACGCTAATAGGCGAGCCGGCGCGCCTGGAATCCTGTTGAGTTTGGCGGAGTAGTATTGACGTAGCTTTCCAAATATACCAGACGCACTGAATGTCGATTGTATGAAAGTCTTTTCAACAAGTATAGGGCATTAATTAATGAATGATAATAACGCGACGTCCGCTAAACTACGCGGCCGCGGCTAATTGGGTGAAACGGCGCGCCTGGAATTTCTGAATTAGGCAAAGTGATATTGACGTAGTTAACCAAATCTACCAGTCACACTGAATGACGATTATAAGAGTGTTCTTCAACAATGACAACAGAACAGGTTGACAATAGAATAAATTGACTTCTACGTAATGCCCCTTTGGCATCAATTTCACTGCTGAGAGCCACTGTACCGAAATGTAGCATTCATCACAAAATTAAAGCGGGCGTCGCTTTACGTTTTAAGGGGAAGTTAACTGGTAATAAAACTAGACACTATATCTGTTCCTGATCATGCGTTTTCCATGCCTGGGTTTCATCTAGAAAACGTGCCTTTACCGAGAAATATAGTAAAGTTGGAAATCAACGTACTCCGCACTTAACCATGCCGTATTATATGAAATAGAATGCAAAACGTTCAGCCGCAAAACATTGAATGCGTGTGTAGGGCGTAATTGACTGACAGCATTGCGTAATTTGCTTTGTTGGAAACGTAGGAGTTTAAATGATAGTAATAAGTAATTAAGCCAGAATTGTTCATTGTTTTACATCGCTGCCCGTTCACACGATTGTAACTACGAAAAAGTAGTACCAGGGGGGGATTTTTCAGTTTATGGCGGAAATTACTTGACATGTTTGCTTAAACTTCCGAAACTTCGTATAATAGAGCGTTCTGGGTTCGTTGTCAATTTGCAAGGTTTTCTTGGTGAAATAGTTAGTAATTTATAAGGTTGTCGTAACTTGTTTGTAACATGTTGAGAGGTTTCGTGGATTGTAATCACGATTGTTAGTAATTACGGTCTATAACTCAAGTTTTCATTACTTTTAGTTCTGTTAAAATCAGCCTTTGATTTTTAATTCATCAATAATGAACTTACTGCAAAGTTTCTGAGTACCACGCTATTGTAAAGTATGCTAGTACGAAATGAAATATGGCTCTCGTCAATGTAGGAGGGAATGTGGCGAAACATGTTTAGCTCGAACCGCGGAAATCAGTAAATCGGTAGGGCCGGTTACTTGAACGATTTTATTGCCACCATGGTATACTGGTTTCGATTTGGCTCAGTGAATTATAATTGTACACAATCCATTGAATTACTTGTTGCAGATTTTAGAACCCCAAATTACTCGACAATATACGTTAATCCGTTAACGAGTCATCTACGAAAAACAAAACAGAAACATCGAACGCTCAATCATTACTCCAAATCTGGGAAGGTGTTTCATTTTGAACCTCCTTGAGCTGCAATTGCTGAATAAGCGAACTGAGACCTACTAGCAAGTAAACAACTATCCGGATAATTGCGAATGCATACAGGAAAACTACCGTCAAATGGCATGCTGAGCTCTGAAGATATTTTTTTTTAACAAGATGTTGATTACTGAAATTATCTGGTATTGTCAGTTGACGTCATCCAAGCGTTAAAATGAGCTAATGACGGCAGGTTAATAGCAAAGTAATAAGAGGACAACCCCCAGATCCTCAACGCTCAAATCGACCCACTCCCCTTGATATTTGACCAAGATATATCATTTGTTAGCCTTGCTACCCAATTATAGACCACAATTTCTGAAACCCGTTCTACTCTACTCATCTACCCGGCCTCGTCAACTCATCGCTTCGATTGTTCTCATTCGTCAGAGCCTCTCATTCACCATCATAGTCTAGTTGCATCAGTGGGTTATATTGTAAGTTACGTGTCAATTTCAAGAGGAGGTAGGAGAGGTGGCAATGGGAAGCACGACATGATTGGCAAGTACGATCGTCAAAACACACAACAGTATATACACACAGAGATCAACTTCGAACAAGAAACGAGACGTGAGGGGGGTTACGTAATTGATACTTATTGTAACGACCAAGGTAACGACATGAACAGCGTGCCAAATGATGCTGAAGGCGGAAATTTACAAGCAGGTGAACATTTACCGAGATATTTGGATCAATCGACAGATTCAGACTTTTATGTTAATTCGCCAAAAATACAAGAAGATCAAAGCATTTGATAGGCCGGAAATCTAAAGCCGCCGAATGAGTGGCGACGCCCTGCCGGACTTACATGGTTGCAGTTCGTCGGTTTCAGCACCGGGCTGGCACCCACGCTGACAAATCGGCAACCGCGTCGCACCGCGTCGGCCGAAGCGGGTGTTCCAGAAGTCACAGGCAGTCACACAGACTGAGTGTCTCAACGTCCGGGACAAATGTGCCGGATCGGATGGTCCTGCGACCCACGCGGCACCAACAGTCGAGTCCAGTGACGAAGTTCGAGTGTCCGACAGAGACTCAGTGAGTGTCTTGACGTCCGGGACGAATGTCCCGGACCGAATGGTCCGGCGACCCACGCGGTGTACCGCCACCAGTAGAGTCCCGTGACGAGTGTCCGACTGAGAGACAGAGTGTGTGCGCGCTCGTGTCGCCGCTGCTTTTATATGGAGCAGCGAAGCGCATCGAGAATCGATCGGTCCACATGGCTCGGAGATAGGACAGTGTGTTACATGAAATTCGGTTCGAAAGAAAGTACGGCGTGTCACACATATAGCTTGTCGCACCTCGTTAAAAAACTATCCAGTCAATAAAAGAAATAACTTATGCTTAGCAAACTTAGGAAGCACTCAGCCACCTGGTGACGTCACTGCTCGTATCTCCTGCTGGAGGTTAGCATATAATGACCAGTTTCTGCTGCGCTGTCCAGTGTGTATTCTGACGCAGCCTTGGATAGACGTCCAGAGAAGATAAGGCATATTTAGTTTACAGATAAAGTTGGTATTACCAAATTGACACCGGCGGGTGGTGTCATCAGGAAGTGTCCCCGTACAGTGTCACCATGAGGAAAATTACCGTCATCTCAGTGATGCTAATGTTTACGACAGTGGCCAAAGGTAATTACAAGAAAAATGGGATTTATTTAACAAGAGACGAATAGCGTCTAATGGTGTCAATTCCACGGTGCGTGTTGCCTTTATTGTGTCAAGTGTTTAGTTTTGAATTCAGGTATAATGTCACGTTTACTCTTTACTTTCAATGCATTGAATATAGAGAATGAAGATAAATGCAGCCCCTTTATTGTATGTTTAAATACAAAATAGCTGTACCATTATTTCAGTCAACAAGCCTGGATCAAATAATTTAATCATTTTATTTAATGCTCCCTCAGCATCAATGTAGATTGTAGGTGTAAGTACGAATCCGATCTGAGGAAATTTTCATGATTTTTTTTTTTTAGAAATACAAAAATATACTTGAACAGGCTTCATATTTTTAATTTTATTTCTCTTCATCAGTTTTATATGGTACAACGTTTCTTTGAGCATGCTTGTAAATTGTAATTAATAAAAAATAATTTTTAATAAATAATTTTTTTTTATAAATTTAGTCCGAACCTTTTGATGGGAAGGAATCACAAGGACAGAGCCACCGCTAAGCGAAGCTTGTTGCGGTGACCCTGCCCTCTACCCTCCGATCGCGCAATTCCGATACTATGGCAGAATTTAGAGTCCAAAGTTTAACGTGCGCACAAAGCCGCGCACGGCCGGTCCCCTCGCTGACTTCGCCTGGCTACGGCCTGCCACCAACCGCAACCATACCTGTCAGGAGGCCCATAAATGTCGAGCGCCCGTCGCGCTTCGAACCCGGACTGTCACAACCGGGAACGCGTGCTCTCACCACGCGGAGTCCAACGCTCTAACCAACTGAGCTACGGGACCGGCCAATTAAAATGAATTAAACAATAATTCATTAATAAAAAATAAATAGATTTATTAAAAAAAGTAACAAATTAAGTTAAAAAATCAAATAATTTCTCCGACATTATGCGCATAAGGTCAATTTTACCATTTTTATTGATTCTCTTCATCACTGTCATCATCATATTCCTCACCAGAGCGCTCGCAAGAACGCGTTTTTACTTTTACGCCTGTTTCAGGTCACATTCTTGATTCATGCCTCTTTGACGACGGTGAGGAAGATGTGAGTATTTTAGCAGCAAATTTTCACACATGTTCTTTCCACTATTTTTCCATTTACCTGTCGTTTTCACCTGTTTCATTTGTAATCACTTACTCTCACGTGCAATGTGTATTTATTACTACCCGTCGTCCGTTTTTATTACAGGAAGACTGTCCAGAGTACTATTCTGAATGTGACGGTGCCTGCTACCAGAATACCTTCACAACTGGGGAAGATTTCAGTACACAATGCACGGGAGACGGCCAGATTCTACCGACACCCACCACGGTAGAACAGCTCCAGTGTCTACTGGAAATCGTAGACGACGACAGTATCGACGCCGTGGCCACTGGATTTGCCAACCGAGGTGATAGTTTGGGCACCTCTGATGGCTCAGTGACTGCCCCGGCATCTCTGGAGGGTATTGACGGACCCAGTAGCACAGGCAGGGCGTGTGTGGCTGTTATCAGGGACCAGGTGAAACTGGAGAGGTTCACTTGCACCGATGAACCAGCGGCGTTTGTCTGTGAGTTTGCTCGAGACGACTAAAATCTACTACCGCGGGAGGATGGTGATACAGTGTAGTAGAATCCACGTGAGTCCTATACAACTACGTAGTTATGTATGTGAGTTTGCTCGAGACGACTAAAATCTACCGCGGGAGGATAGTGCCATACAGTGTAGTAGAATCTATGTGAGCCTTCTACTGCTATATGTATGGTTATCTACTGTACCCATACCTTAAAAATTACATGCTGTAGGGTATCGTAGAATCTACGTGAGCTTTCTACTTTTCAGTGGCAGCTAGAGCTTCTATTAGCTGTCTTCTGTATTAAACAAAAGTCTTCGAGTTATCTTCTAGAAGACAGTGCTTCTGTTACTTGCTTGCTGCGCTTGCATATAGAAGATTCTTTGTGAGCTATATCTACTGTTCAGTGGAATCTATACGAAACCTCTTCTGTTGAAAGTAGAATATCCCGCGCCCCAGTGGCGGTCTCAGCCAACTTCGCCCTAGTGGGGGGGGGGGGGCATATGTTACCACCCACCTCTAACTCAAAAACTAAGAGGGCTAGAAAGACGCGGTAAAAAACAGTCGATAGCTCTCAATGCGTACGTTTGAAAGTATTTCGGTCATTTTTCACCTTAGAGCAATATTGGGGTCACCAGAGGTCATCAAAGGTCAAAACTTGCCAATTGTCATTATATTTTTCAGAAAACATGCCACTATCTCAGGAACTATGGTAGCTAGAAAAACGCATGGAACAGCAATCGATAGTTTTTGAGCTCTTCTTTTGAAAAGGTCATTATCAATATTGACCTCAGGTCAACAGTTTAGCCTCCAGAGGGCAGAAACTCCAAAAATAACTGTTTTTTTCGAAAAGTGTTTTTCGACAATAACTTTCGACTACAAAAAGCCACGACATTTCTATTGCCAGAATCGTGTTCCCCTCGCCGAGACGCGTCGAATGAACTATAATTTGACCTTGAAAGGTCAACTTGAAAAATTTGACCTCAGGTCAAGGTCATGACCTGACTGGAAAAGGTCATGTTGCATATCAGTTGATGCGTCTCAACAAGACAAACACAATGAGACCATCCCCAGCGTTCTTTCTCTTTCCAATCGCGAGTTATTGGCATAAAACTGTTTGTAGCCTCAAATGACCTCGGATGACCTTTCTAGAGGCTATCAGTAAAAATGACACCTTGGTCATCACGAGTGGACTAAATCATTGTGATTCTGAAATATTTGGACTGTTCCTATGCGTACACACGGATCTAGAGGCATTTTCATTTTTCACCATTGACTTGTAATGGAAAGGTCACGCCACTGACCTGACCTTAGGTCACGGATATAAAAAATCCGAGATATACAACTTGTAGGCGCCCATAACAGCATGCAATCTACCAAGTTTAAAACCTTTCTGACAAACACTGCAGGCTGGACATGATTGCAAACTTTTTTTTAGGCTTGGTCAGTTAACTTGACCTGGTGACCTGACCTGACATGACCTGGGGTCAAAAATTTCACACATTTTCCAAAATTGATGCACCAAAAGCTACCCCAAGCTGCACGGCGCTACGCGCCGCGGTTTTTTATTCAAACGCAAAAAACGCGACAGGGTGGTAACATATGCCCCCCCCCCCCACTGGGGCGAAGGATATATGCGTCAGTAGCTTCAGTAGTATAGGCTAGGGTAGCTATCGATCGAAAGTATAGTATAAACTCTGTGAGCTATTCACAAAATATAACGCATGCATGAACTGTGCTACATTCAAAATATATGTAGCTTCTGCAGTATTTTCTGGATCATTTACTAACAATGAGACATGAGTGAAAAAGCATCACCTAAAGCTGACCTAAAAAGTATAAATGGAGGATGAGCTAACAGACGGGATGCGCCAAAGTGCATCACGAATTCGTTAGCTAACGGCTGTAGTTATTATAGGTTTCAATTCAGTATTTAATATTAATTAACTTGCTACTCAATGCTTGAGCGTTCGCCCACAAGAGGGGCGGCTCAGCTGCTCTTCTTTGACTTATGCTATAGACATAGACATAGACATAGACATTTATTTTGACATTCCGAACAAAACAGACAAGAACAAATATATAAATTAGATCGGTGCAAAAGAATAAAATTCTTAAATTAAATCACCTCTCTCAGAAACTGGTACGTAACGTGAACAATGAAAAAAAAAACAGAACAAACAAAAACATTAAAAGCAATCAAACCACCGCCGCGTCGCGCCACACCCGCCACTCGGTAGTTACGCTGACATGTAGAGGTCACCAAATAGACATAGTGGCTAGGTCACCGATTTTAAAACCCAAAAATAACTTTTTATGCGCCCTGTGACCCTGATAAGACCATGGTGGTTTGGAAGCAGCCGTTCAGTCGGTGTGAACAGCATCAGCTTGAAACATTCCTTGGGTCCGATCTTATAAAGCGTCCCGGCTTTCCAGTGTTAGTGCGTAGCATAAGATCTGCAATGATGACAGAGGCGTCTTGGCAAATGGGTATTGTCCACATCAGCGAAATGGTTTCTGGTACCTAATGAAGACAATATGTAGGTACACGTTGGATTAAAATACATGAAAACGTTTTGCATTAGCCGCTAACTTTATCTAGTACCCAGGGGCGTCGTTTTGTATAGGCCTGGGAGTGCCCGAGCACTACCAATGTTCAGCTGAGCACTACCAATGTGTTGTTGAGCACTACCAACATTTTTCTTCACTTATTGAGAAAATTGCATTCAAACATGTCATACAAATAAAATGAATGAGGTTCTTATGTATAAAATCAACATGATAGCAAGTAACTTCAATGGTAAGTGGTAACTATTGATGAAAATCTATAGACCTACTCCACAAGTAGATTGAATTTGAATTGGTTGACCAATTCAATCTTCTTGTAGCGTACTTAAGTCCATAAATTTCCATCAATACCTAGGTATCATTTTCACTTTCCACATCATGTCATTACGTCAAGTAATTTCAAGTTATGTGGTACCTACCTACCTACCTACCTACCAAGTTTCACAATAGAGTACCTACTGCCAGATCATATTTAAGATATTTATAAGAGTAGACTCTGTGTACTCTGACCTTAGATGACCAGAATCTAAAATGCTACTATGATTTGTGGAGAAAATGCATCCCAAGATGTACCTAAGAATTGGTGGTATGTGTCGCCTTTGAGCTATTCACAAAAAAAAACTTGCGATGAGGGGTGTAAATTGACACCAAACGCGGCGCGAGTGGCGATTCTGATCTTGCAGGTATATCATAAGACAAGCAGTCAAGCAAGCTCAGACTCCTTGCACTGCTGCGATCTCTTTTATCTTTCGTGTCCACGTTTCCCCGAATTATTTACAGCATTTTGCAGGTTACCATCTACCGGCGACTCAAAACAATAGCCCGGCGCGGATGTGCGATTAATCCCGCCGATATTTATACCTGTTGTGAAAGGATCTTCACGGCTGTCAGAACTAATGACGTGGCATTATAGATATTCAGCTCCGAGATAATGCAGACACTGGTTTTATATCTCACAGTGTGGGTGCGGCAAAATTGTAATGCACACAATAGTTCTCTTATCGTATGCCTACATGTTTCGAAACCAGCCAGCAAATACCAAATTCACCATCAGCGTGTATTTAGCACGCATTGTTTTCCCGTTTCTTGCACGCTTGGTCAGAATTTAGCACGTTGCGCAGTGCACAACACACAAGTAAGTCTGGTTTACACTGTCGCAGTAACCACACCGGGTTATCTGGCAGCCGCCACAGTGATCTGGCAACTCCAATCTCCATCTTGGGAGAAATATGCAGATCAAGGGCAGGCCACGTTAGATCGTGATCCCAATATACGATACGATGACAATGTGCGCTTTACATCGCATTTTGTGCCATATATACAACCACGGAGCGCTTGCCGCACTGCGATACATTTTTAACACACTGGTAAACATTGTTGCAAGTTGTTTTGTTTTAAGACAATGTTAGTCATTACATAAATAATACAATAAATAGGTCCAAACACCCACAAAATCTCTCACTCATACAATATAAATAGCTACCTTACATACAATAACTCAAACCATTTAAATGGCCGAACTGGTGTCTCTATCGTATGAACGGCATTTGCAAATGGGCACTCGTCATTTAAAAGGGGCAGTGAGGCTGACGTAACCACAAGTTTCCCTGAATTTTAGCAATGCATCAAACGTGAATTGGCAACCCAAGTACATGTACATTTTGGGACAGAAAATCAGTCTCATATTTGCAAAACTCCAAATCAGGCCAGGCTATGATCAGTTTGAAGGGCAGGATTGTCACGACCGGCAAATTCTGCCTGCGCTGCCTTTTTCTCCCTGGCAACGCTGTCAGCCTCCGCCTCCGTCTCCATGGCAACGGCCGTGGCGCAGCAGCAGCGTGACGTCATCCCAGTCACCATCCTATCATAGGGCTCCAGGCTACGCAATGGTTTGGGAAGAAACGCCCAGCTACGCAGTGGGACAGGCAGAAACGCCGGGGCACGACGCTGCAAAACATTCACCATGGCAACAAACGATGCCGTCGTCATGGCAACGCCACAAACAGCGTACAGCGCAGTCGGCCCGGCCATAGACAACCCAAACACAAGCGCGGGCAGAATCATGAACATACCCAGAAGATACGCAACCGCAAACCATCTATACGACGCTGTAACGTTACCAAGCGCTCTAGCCAGCGGCACGGGCCAACGAAGCCCGGGCAGGGTATAAAACACCACGATTCCAGTCAAATTAAACACCAGGTGGACGAGGGCGATCTGGATGCTTGGTCTGAGGGTGGCTCCGGATGCCGCCAGAGCCGCCAGTAGAGCAGTAGTGGTGGTACCGATATTGGATCCCAGAGTTAGCGGGTACATCCTCTCCAGCGAGATCACCCCACAGCCAACTAGAGGAGTCAGAGCTGAGGTAAACACCGAGGAAGACTGCACGAGGATGGTCATACCGCACCCCACCAGCATGGCCAGGTAGCCCGTCAGCCAGCCGAAGTAGGGTATGTCGGCGTTTAGTGTGGTGCGAATGACACTGGCGATACTACCTGCGAACGAGAAGGGGAGATTGTGAGGTCGTGGGCTCGAATCCCGGTATGGGTAGGATTTTATCGAAATATACGGATTTATGGTAAAGTAAAACTAGTATTTATATTATGTGTGTATCTAAGAAGTAGGATGTCAATTAAATTGATGAACTATAAGCTAGACCGAAGCACATCATAGCATTATTGCTTGGTGCAACCATGGATGAAATAATACTATTATCTCATCCATCCAGTGCAACTAGGTACATACCTATGCAATACACACCACCAAACTCGAATCAAACAGCCTCGTATCACATTTGTCACGTGCTCCCTTCAGCGTCCACCAGCAGCTTACCACGCTACTCACCCTGCAGAAGAGTATGCAGGATCTTCACCATCAGCACCAAACATCCACAGAGCATCAGCAGAGAGACGGCGAGCAGGATCAGGCCGACGTATAGGTCGGCCAGATCCGTCTGACTGAACAGCGAGGGACCTGTGGATGAATCGGGGGGGGGGGGGGGGAGGGGGTGACTCCAGGGCTTCACTGTAATAATAATGACGCATCACGCTGAGTCTGGAGGCATGTCGAGCAAGGCAAGGTGATGTCATACATGCTGATGGTTTCGTTATTCAATTTAATTTGAGCATATTTCTCTTCACAGCTACCTATCTTGTGTTTCCTAATTGACTGGAGGACTTGGTTCCTATCAGATAATTCCATTTGTAATTAACTTAATATACGATCCAGCGACGCGATACTCAAACTTGTCAGGTTGTCTTCAATAAATGCTAAGCCGATTTAAGATAACCCTCAATCAATCCCCCACTCCCACCAATATGGTGGGAGTGGGTAGACCACCATCCCTGTACTTACATCTCTCGAGAGGAATGCGCACGGTCTCCGTCTCATTGTCCCCCAGGTCGATAATCTCAGTCGAGTACTTGCAGAAGTGTTTTACCAGCGAGGCGTTAAAATATTCCGTGTTGTTGAGAGCCCACTCGCTGAGAACTTTCTTATCGGTCTGAAATGACACAGGGTGTGTGTTTATGATGGAAGATTCAAGATAATCCCAGTCTGATCAGTGTTTAACATCATAAGGTTGACAGGTTCTAATTGAAAGATGATCATGGATAGGAACATGTGAAAGTAATCTATCAACCAGGAATTTAATCGATGCTTCAGGAGGAAGAAAGGAAACCATAGAAAAGATTAAAGTGATGAATTTAGAGTAGCATGTCTGATCCGTAGTGCTACGAACTGAATGAAGCACATCAATCCGTGATTGGTTAATGGTTACCGATGAATAAAAAGTGGTGGCAACGAGTCAGATGATTTAATATTTAAATGCTGATCAATTGGATCATTATTTTCTCGAACCAGCGTACAATTAAGCATTGGCACTGCTATTGGCACTGCTTATAGTATCCACACGTCACTTCAACATTTTACACGTCTCAGTCGAATATTTATGAATGTTTGTGTCTTACCTTGATAATTAGCGAGGTGAACGGTGTTGTGATGACCTTGAGCAGCTTCATTTTGGTCCCTTTGGTCTCGCCGACGTCAATCGAGTTCAAAATGGCGTCCGTGGTGTACTCCAGATAGCCTGCGGCGATCCAGTGACGTCATAATAAAATACCCAATGACGTCATTGTACCCATGGCAGAACCATCAAATAACGCCCGATTACACCACGAGTGCACACTACATACGTGGTGCACTCCAGAAGTTTTGAGACTTTTTCAGTAGAGACAGTTGTCTGTTTCAGAGAAGCATGAAACTTGTATGACTCTCGAAATGGAACCTCCCGAGTCCAATGCACCTGCTTTAGCGCTCCTGTCACTGCCTGAAGGCCTGCTGATAGGCCTTCAAAGTGAAGGTTCCCAGGGCCTCTGTCACAGCCTCACTCATCTCCTCCACATCCTCCGAAAGACGGCCCCTGAGCTTCCCTGTCAGTCTGTGGAACATCCAGAAGCCACGGGGGCCAGATCAGGACTGTGGGAAGGGTTACGGACGGTTTTGACGCACATCTGTGTCAGATAGTTCGTCTCCATAGTGGACTTGTGGGTGTGTGCGCTACCCTGGTGCAGGAGCCCCTGGCCACAGTTAAAGAGTTCCGACCTCTTGCGGCGAAATATCTTTCTCAACTCCCTCAGACCCTTCACGAATCATTCCTTGTTGACCATCTGGCCGTGTAGGGGACCCAGGTTATGAAGTTTTTGCCTTTTTGTTCTAAGTAAGGGATTAATTTGAGCTTCCCAGTGGACCTGCGCCGCTGTCTTTATTGGGTCTGAAGGAGTCAGTGTGTTTTCATTGGACCTTCTGTCTCTTGATCTCATGATGGTAAAAATACATCCAGCTTTCGTCTCAAGTCACTTTAGAGTCAATTTGCTATGTTTCTCGGGCATTTTTGCCAAGCTAATCCCAAAATTTTATTGCACAGCGACCCTCCAAGTTGTCTTCACATGAACAACCTGACTGTGCTCTACACTGGTCACTGTGACAAGCCGCGTGCGACTTGCCATGTTCAGGGTGACACCGTTGCCGTCTTTTGCAACGTAGCAAAACAAAATTACGCAAGTACGTTTATAACAACTGTGGTAAGGATTTGTGAGAACAACAAGTATCTAGCACTGTTCATATGGGTTTTACGAGGCCAGTCTCAAAACTTCTGGAGTGGACGACGTATGTCAGAATAGTCAATAAATTGAGGTGAGCCGAGAGTTGATACAGTAAGTTGAACAGTTTTTACACAGTACGTACATGTGGCTGCTGTTAGCCCCACGACAAGGGCCGAGGGCTCTTAGAGTCAACAGTCTTCTACTGTTTATATACACTTACGGCAGTAGATAATGGATCAAAATTCGTTTTTCATGGACATCTTCACGTAGTTCTCATGTAAAGTTGCTCCACTTCCACCACTTTATCGAGTATCGGGTATCGAATGACCGTGGAGGCATTACGTAGAAGCTTATCACAACGTACGCCTGATTCTGCCATTTTCACGGATACATGATATATTTGATGTTGTCGTTGATAAAGACAAAACGCCATTCCCCGGCCTCCTTTTCCACCATTTAGCCCGTTCGATCGACAGGCTTCAGTTTCCTCGATAGCGAGCGACTGACTGGAATGGTAGGCTGTACCGCATGACATACTCGTCCGGCGGCACAGCCTACCCTTCCAGGCAGCCTTATTCTCCGCTCAGCCGCAGCTAACCCGACCGAGCGGGCGGGGCGGGAGAGGGGGAGGGGGAAAAGTGGGGGTCCACAGAGGTCACTGACCTTCACCAGTGGGGTTGAGGGCCTGCGTGAGCACCTCCAGAGGCAGCAGAAGCAGAACATTGAGCCAGTTGAACATATCGTGGATGGTCGCGCCGCCGAACGCACGGCGAAATTCGTTACGGTCTGACACCTGGTAGCGGAGACACAAACTAGTGGTTAACAGAGGGCTCTGCTATCGGTGTTCGACAAGTCGACATTTAGACATCTCACAACACATCATTCTAAAAAGTTTACCCAAGCTTGGAAACGGACAGAATGATTTATTTTTAACAAGGCAGGCTGTTGCCAAAAACGTTAGCGACTTTAAGTGTTTACTTTCCCTTGCCTTGTAAGACATTTTGAAAGAAGACTAAAACAAGAAACAATACTAACCCGCGGCCTCATCCGATTACTTCGAAGTTAGTCAGACCTCAGGGGTCACTGACCTCGCGGTCACTGACCTGGGTCAAGGAGACGAGTGTGTTGGTGATGCTGGTACCGATGTTAGCTCCCATAATCATCGGCACGCACGTCCGCACCTTCAGCACTGTAAAACGGGATATAGTATTAGCACTTATCCGACGGTAGCGGCTGCATGATAAGAGGAAAACGGATTCCACGCTGACTCACGCTTATTCATTTTTAGAAATTTAGTTCAGATGAATGAATGGGTGTCTGTGGGCCCGGGTGCCCCGCTAGGCGATGCTTGTTACGAATGACACCACGGACCCATCACCCGACCTGGCCCTCACCCGGGCCAACAACTAATAACCCGTTTATAACCTACATCCTGACGTCACCAAGTAAATTGTCTCATCTCAAACTCACCATATAAACCGCCCCTAACTGACGTCCCGAGTCGACCAAAGGACCGAGATACTTACTCACGTCTATAGGAGATGATTTGGAGGAGCTACTCACGTCCTGAAGTGACCATATAAACTGAGCTAAAATTTCAACAAACTACGAGAATTGCCTAACTCATATCCCAAACACAACTCAACTCACGTCTAGAGACGACCATATCAGCGGCGTCCCCAACTCACGTCCCAAACCAACCATATCAACTGCCACTGACTCACGCCCCAAACCATGCATGTAAACCATCCCTTACTCAACTCATGTCCCGAGGAGACTAAAGGACGGATATACTTACGTCCATAGGAGATTGGGGGAGCTACTCCGACTAAAGAGGAGCTATTTGGAGGAGCAACTCACGTCCAGAGGAGATTTGGGGAGTTACTCCCTCAAGAGGAGCTAATTGGAGGTGCTACTCACGTCCCGAGGCGACCATGGAGACGATGATGGAGGTGGATGTGCTGCTGCTCTGTACCAGCACCGTCACCAAGCAGCCCATCATGAGACCGACCACTGGATTGGCCAGAAGCTCGCTCGACGAGAACACCTGACCTGCCGAGCAGAGGGGCGGTCATAGCAGCTCATCATGAGACCGACATCGCGGGGTAGGTCAGCAGCTCGCTTGAGAAAAACCTATGCGATTTCATACGCAAAAATACGGGGGTAGTAGGTACTTAGTAGTCACTCAAAATCAGAGCGTTAAACAAATATACGGGGCACGTTGATCGCAGACAGACACACAAACACGGGATGGTTAGGTTTGAAATCAAAGCCTCAAACGTAGGACAACTTCAAACCAAAAGTAAAACGAAGGATAGCCTCAAAATCAGAGCGCCGAACGTATCATACCCTGAGTTCCGGTGGATTATAACAAATACAATTTTTGACGTAATTTTTCTTATTTAAAAATGCACCGGAAACAGGATAGCACCTCGCCATATGTTCAGTATTCACTCAGTATCCAACCAGTGACTCCACATAATTAACCTTTCTCAATCAAATGAATTAACCCGCGAGTTGCTGGGGGGGGGGGGGCGTTAAACGCCCCCACTTTTTTCGCCGGGCCATAGCATAAAAACGGCGCGCCGCAGGCGCGCCAAATTTTGGGTACCTGTAGGGAATTGATTGAAGTGTATTGTGACAAAGTTTCAAAAAAATCGGTCGGAAAATTTTTAGATATCGAGGTTTTAGTGACGTCATGATTTCTGAGTTTTCGACCAAAAACGGCATATGTTCAAAAAATCATATAAAATCACAGAATAGACATACAGACATGCCGTAAACGCCATTAGACTGCCAATACCATGAACAATCAAATGGCTATCTTCGATTGTTGATTATCGTTCCGCATTTTCCAAAATCTTGAACTGAATCTTGGCAATTTCTCGTGACTACTTCACGACCATGATACATGCATTTCTTAAATTGAACTTTTTTAGCCAAACACGTACACATATGGTAAAATGAATGTCACCATCGTGTTCTACGCCCCAAATTACCTATAAAACACATGTCACAGGCTGCGAATATCAGTTTTGATTTTCGGGGATATGTGCCTGCCCGGTTGACCTGACCTTGACCCTGACCTATGCTTGACTGACCCCTATATGGAGCTGACACTCTTGTAGGCCACATATGATGGATTGTGCACCGTTTTGACAGAGTTTATGACGAGAGGCGCCCATTGCGAAGTCCTGAAGTCCATGCTACTGAAAACCCGATTTCAGGTGTTTGACCTGACCTTGACCTGACCTGTGACCTCAAAATTCAACTTTAAAGTACTCATCTGAAGCGTCTCGTCGCGTTCTTTCGTTTGCCGCCTCGTGCGTTTCGCTGCGCCTATTGGTTCTCGAGTTATCGGCTGGGGGCGTTTAACGCCCCCCCCCCCCCAGCAAACGGTGGGTGGCGAAATACCCCAGCAACTGCCGGGTTAACTAGCCACTAACCGTCTCCAAAACTAGCCTAATCAAGCATCATTCTCAACAGAACATCACCGGTTTGACCGCTATGACGTCACCGTCACCGTTATGACGTCAGCGGTTTACTCACTAGCAGTTCGTCCTCCGACCAGTCTGAAGGACTGCGACAGGAAATCCAACGAACAGATGAAGAGGTACAGCAGACCCAGCAAGCTGACAAACTTGAACGTGTTGACCCCGACACGGCGCCACCGCTCCTGCGCCGTCATCGCTGGAAGGCGAGGTCAAAGGTCACTCAAAGGTTAAAGGTCAGGTAAAAGGAAAAGGTAAAGGTAAGGGTTAAAGGTGTGTGGTAAGAAGATCCGTAAGTAGTCTACATAGCCACGTTTATCGATTAACATGAGCAGAGTAAAAACAAATCACAAACGCATCAAATATTTAGAAACATACATCCGGAATAACAAGCTGGCTTATAAAGAGTAGGAATGAATTTGTTCCAGCGTTCTGGTTGAAGTGATGCAATCGATCGTAGGTAATGCATACCTATAATTAACGCACTTTTAGCGCATAAGTGTATATCTTATTTCTTAATAAAACAAAAATAAGTAACGAAAATAACTATGCATGCAACGTGACATGACAAGTCTGTTCAATTAGTCCACAAGAGCAATGTAGCATCCAGCGAGCTCAGAGGCGGATCCAGCTCAGAGGTTTGGGGGGGGGGGGGCAAACCATAAAAATTTATCGATTCTTTCCATGCATCGTCCATAGGCGTAATGTTAAAATCATGCCGTTTGGGGGGGCAAATGCCCATTTTGCCCCCCCCCCTGGATCCGCCACTGAGCGAGCTAAGTCTTACCTGCCCACGGTTTGCCCGTCTGCGCCAGTTCCGGCAGAGCCCACGGATCCTCTTCCGTCTTTGGAGTGACGTCATCGTCAAGTGTGAGTCGTACTTGCGAGTCCTGAAAAAAGCGTGTAAAAAACAAATGGGAATGCGAGTAGAGTGAGTAGACTAAGCGCAAGTAGTCGAAAGAAGAGAAAAGCGTAAAATGGTGTTAAAAAGGTGGATAAAAAACTGCAAAAATATGCCCAAAAAATATTGGCGGAAATAAGCGTAAAGAATGTTGAGTACGTTAAATTTGTGGCCTTCAAAATGTGCGGATGGCTCTATCGGAACTTAAAATCTTTCCAAATACTGCAATTGGAGACGACAACTATTGCGCGTTTATATTAGAGTATTGCAAGTGTTGTAATTATATTTTTGCACTTTGCTAGCATCCAGTAAAAATGAAAAGATCAAAACACTCCCTACATCTTTCATAAAACTTCTTGCACACTTATGTTTTTAAATCGCAGGTTAGGACTACACTTGATACCCTTCCTGTCAAAATCTACAACTTATCTTACTACTACACATCCAGTTATTGTTTTGTTATGTCACCTTCACCCTATCCCTTCCTGAACTTCTTAATCAGCCCACTCTCATCTCTAAATCGATCAGCTGTCGCATCAGCTTTGAAGTCCGAGAACACGTGCACTCGAATCACTTCCAGGCGACCCCAACATTGACTTTTAAACCGGTCTAACCAACCCGGGAGAACTGGCCACGGTGGGGAGGGTGAGGGTCGCGGGGGAGGGGGAGGAAAACCGGCCAGTCACGTGACTGAGACCGGTCACGTGGTCTGTGACGTCATGTCGGATACCGGAACTGAAGAAGATGGACAGATTTGTGGTTTTGTCGCAACCCAGCCGGGTTCCTTTGAACGCATGAGTGATTTGACGGATGGACGAACGGACGGACGGACGGACGGACGGACGGACGGGCACGGACGGACAGGGTGTGAGGGGGAAGAGGAGGGGAGAGGGGGAGAAGAGGGGTCTTGGAGTGACCCTGACCTACATCCGGTGGGCGGTGACCAAATCGTCCCCGAGTATTCTGGGTAGGATTCTTGGGATCAAGTCAGGAAATGACAGAAAATGAAATGTCTGAAATGACAGCACACCGACAAAAATATTTCAGTCTTCACAGGAAAGAAGGACTGAAATGATTAAAGTACCTAATGCTAATGGACGACGCAAAGCTAATAATGCGACGTCCTAAACATGCCGTCAATAAAAATTTACGTTGCAATGTTAGGTAAGTCATAGAAGTTACATAAAAACATACATAAATACATAAATCTGACTTTCATTATTTCAGCATTATTTTTACCAATAAAGTTGTCAAAACAAGTTTCTAACTAAGCAAACGCAATGCTTTGTCAGTTAATTAAACATTTTCAACTAAATCAATGGCAATAAACCCATCAGTGCAGCGCTGGCGAGGCAACGCAAAAACAATGTAGCGTTTTAGCAATGTTTGAAACCATAAAATGTTCATTATTAAGTGGGATTTTGATGCAATTTGCGACATCATAATTTGATGAAGCTTGTGGTTCAATTTGTCAAACACAAGCTGATATTGTGCTGCTATAGTCAGATTTTCAAGCCTGTCCTATCGCTTTAAGCGCTTTAGCGAAAAGTGCACGTGAAGTCTCGATACTTTAAATACTGACCAGTCAAAAATATCATACCAGTATAACGCCTTTTGGGGCCAGTAACGGAGCGAGCGAGAGGGTGAGCCTTGCACGTGCGAAATTTCGAGGGGGTACCTCCAATTGACTTGTGCACGGCACCCTACTAACCGGTCTCTAGCGATGTGCCAAATTTGAGCACAATCGGCCCAGCCGTTCTCGAGATCTGGAAGCGGCACCCTGCACTTGCGCACGTGCAAAATGGGTCCCAACTGACTTGTGCACGTCACCCTACTAACTGGTCCCTAACCGTGTACCAAATTTGAGCGCAATCGGTCCAGCCGTTCTCGAGATCTGGAATCGACCCCTGCACGTGCGCACGTGCAGCAGCACCCCAACTCTGGCACATGGATATGCATTGCCTAGTGGGTGCCTACCTACATGCCAACTTTCAGCGCAATCGGCCAAGTAGTTACCGAGATATTGCAACAATTACAAAACTGACACCTCTTCGTTTTGCACGTGGCACGTGCATAAGGAGTCACCCACAGGCATCGGGAATAGTCCAATACTTGGTAGAAGGAATGAAGCTACCCTATAAAAATTACCGCATGTAAATCGGTCAAGTGGTTGCTGAGATATAAGCCTCGTAAAAGCGTCCGCACGGCCGGCCGGCCGGCCGGCCGGCCGCTCATACTCAGAAATTTCCGTTAAAGGAAATAGTTCACTTTCACGAAATTATTTTTTTTGTAACGGATTTATGATTTTTTATGTTCAAAATAATCAGCAAAGAAAATAAAACCTTTTTACAACAAAAGATTATTTTCTATATTTTGATATAGGAAGAACTTTTCAGTTTCTGTAAGGCACACGCGATCCAGTATGAAAAGAGCATGGGTCCCGAAAATTCTTCAGAAACAGAGAAATTATCGCAGCCACTGGCATTTGGGCGATCTGCTCGATCTGATAATGTTCCCCTGAATGTCCTAATTGATCAGTACGAGAATTTCTCTAGAGTTCTCGTAGATAATTTCTCTACTTTCTGAAGAATTTTCGGGACCCATGCTCTTTTCATACTGGATGGAAATATATGCAAGGCACACATCCTCAACGCAAGACACCTTTTTCGGGACGAGAAATAGAATATCTTTGCCTAGGGTGATCGTTGGGCTGTAAAAGCTCCTGATTTATGCTCGTCTCAGCCCAAGCTACGGAACTGCTATTCCAGTTCAAAACCCATGTTAAAAAGTGAACTATTTCCTTTAATCTAAGGAAAGACTACGCTCGCTTCGCTCGCTCCGTAATTAGGTACTCTTGATTTTACTTGTTGATTTCTATTGATTCCAACTGCTCGACTCGTGCTTTATTCATTTATGCGCTGCCATCATACGGGCTTTACAAATCCTACTATGTATACTGATCTCAGGCAGCTTTTGCCAAATTGTCAGGGAACTCAGATTTGTTTTTTCAATAGAAAAAAAACACAATTCTAAAGAATAGTGTTTTAACTATTGACAACAAACCTTCGGTTACATTTGTTAAGCCTGTAGTTGTTTGCAATCACTTTTTTAGAAATGCATGATCAACTTTTTTATTCCTCACGAAAAAAGACGCTCACGCGAGCGGCATTGTAACTGCACCGAGTGAAAAGATTCTGAAACACGCGTTTCACTCATGAGAAATTCTAGCGAGCGACACCTTTACAGGAAAAAAGAAGTTTGAATGAATAAAAGCCTCCGAAAATTGTACGTTTCATGGCGGCGCGTGACAATGAATGCTCAACAAGATGGAAATAATGTGTGTGAATGGAACAATTCAACCTTCAGATTCTAGGTGCGTGAGCCTACATATTTTCCAGCAAAGCCATTCTGAAGCTGCTGACAATGAAAATAAAAATGCGTTCCGGAACTCGAACAATGCATTAAATCGTTTCTAAGTAGCTAGCTAGAAACGCTGATATTTTTTCGTGTCGTTGTTGGATTAACCCGCGCACCGACAGGGGTCTGCGCCAACTTCGCACCGACGGGGGGGGGGGCGGATGACCGCCCCCCTGAGATCTCGAGAACGAAGCAAGATAGCGACAAGCGGTAAACGGCATCGGATACGCACGGTCAAGATCTACAATTTTTACAAAGGTCATTTTCAGGTCAGGTCAAAGATGACGTCACAGGGGTCGAAAAAGTCAAAATGGCGGCGCTAGATATTGAGAGAGTTTTTCTCGAATAACTTTCGAATTAGTCAAGATAGGAACAAACTAAGGGCATCATCGTGATCCTCTCGTCAATCCGCATCAAATGGTATATATGTTGACCTCGAAAGGTCAAGGTCAAAGGTTGACCTCAGGTCACGTGACCTCGAGGTCATCATGTATATCATTCGATGCGTCTTGACGAGCTGAACACAATGAGACCATCCACGCGGCTGTATCTTGTTCCTGTACGGAGTTATTGGCCAAAAACCTTTGGTGACCTTTGATGACGTCACATGACCTCACAGCTGCCCAACAGCAAAACAGACCTCAAGGTAGTGAAGGTTGATCGTATATGAAGTCATGTATGGTATATGGGGCCATTCCGACCCGTTTTAGTGGTAAAAACAGGGAGTTGATTTTTCCCCCATTGACTTATAATGGGGAGGTCGCGAAATTGACCTGACCTTAGGTCACCGATATCAAAATTCCGAGATATAAAAATTGTAGCTACTAATGACCTAATAACATCCTGCGACTTTCAAAGGCCTCCGACATCTACTGTAGCTCTGGCACGGTGACAAAGTTGCAAAAAAGTGACTTGAGGTTGGGTCATTCAAAGTGACCTGGTGACCTGACCTTGAAAGGTAGGAGGTTCAAACTTGCACACCATGTGTAAAATTGATGAGGGAATAGTCATACCAAATTTCGCGGCACTACGCGCCGCGGTTTTCCCGCTATTTGCGAAAAACCTCAGTCGGGGCGGATATCCGCCCCCCCGTCGGTGCGCGGGTTAAAATGGTACCTAAGAACATTTACATCGCGACTCTTCAGACAGGTTTTCTCTGATTATGCATTCGCAGTAATGATAACACGTGTAAAGCTTTATGCCATTTTAAGCGCCATTCTTTCCTTTCCTAGCCACACAATAAAGGGACTTTCATTCGCTTTCAACGCCTACATTTTGTAGTCGCCGAGCATTTATACCAGAAAACGCCTATCGGGCGAACCAGCGAGCAGAATAATGAGCGGTGCAAGTACGATTATGCAAAGTTAGACCTTCAACTAGTGGGTGGCTGGTCGGGCGGTTTTCTTGTTTCTATTATCTGTCTATTGTCCGGCCTGTCTAATCACTTTCAGCGCTCGCATAATTACGGTTCAACACGAGCAATCTATAATGGTAGTTAGGTATAATGAATTAAAAGTAAAAAAGTTAAGCCGAGAGCAAGAAGATAGTTTAAATTTTTGGGCTATGACTGGTCTCATCCAAATTATTCAATTCAAGTTTATAGTGACAAAAATGTAAATGTTTGCGCACACAAGTCTCTATACGCGTTGGAGCATTTATCTTAAAACTATCGAACCAGGTGCTATGTGCACTGTGCAGGCTTCTCTTATCAATCCTCTTTATCTGCTTTGACCAAAGCATGGGCAAAATGTCCCAAAGCGATTCAGCTTAGTTCTATCTTTTTCTACCAAACTAACTCAAATACACTTCCACAGCAGCTTGCACAAAACTGAAATAGCTCCAACGATCAACTATAAGGTTTCAAAGAGTCCATTCTTCATGACTTTTTTTGTATATGTATGTAGTCAAAAAATCGCACCACACCAATTAGTGATGTCAATTACGGAAAATCGGAATACCGATACCAAACCAAATACCAACCAAAACCACGGGAAAATACCGAAACCAAACCAACTTGGGAAACTGAGGGAAATACCAACTTTTTACCCATTTCTTAGCCTCTTATACATTAGTTAGGGCTTATGATACCAACAAAATACCAAACACATTACGGTTGAAATACCAAATACCAAGTTGGTATCGGTTTGGTATCGGTATACCAAAAAGTTGGTATCCGATTGACATCTCTAACACCAATACCTCACGGCATTCACGGCATTCTTGTTTTTTTTTTTTTCTCTCTTCACGATAATGTCTTGTTCTAGCTCCGAATAGTTGAGCGTATAACGGGTGGCTGACATGAATGCACATTTATAGTGCTTCAATTCACTATCAAACCACAAAAAAAACGCGCTCACACATCACGTGACTTTTCACTCACCCTCTGATGCTCCAGCTGGGTGCCAGTCATGGCTGCACCGATTTGTCACGTGATCCGCTGTCTCCAATCCAATGCCGATCCGCCTGTCCGTTCGCTCTGCTCGCGTTCTGACAACTGACAGCTGACGCTACCAGCCGGAGCCTTTGATGGCGCTCTCCTGGCCCCGGGCACCCCTCCCCCCGCCCGCCCCCCGCGCGGGAACCCCCGCGAGGGGAGCACGGGGTAGGCTGGTGACACGTGACCATTGACCAATGACCATGCGTCCCTCAGCTGTGGAGGATGGACAAGATAGACGGGGCGGAAAGGTGTGATAAAGACGAGGAAATAGATTCCAGTTCCGGGGTGCGTTAAATGTAGTTTGGGAATTTAATGAGTCAAGCGTGGTTTGACATATGCGTGATATAAAGTCCGTTTAATTAATGAACATTTATCTGCAGCTAATTGACGAAAAGTCAATAAATATGTGAGGAAATCTAGCAGATGTCATTAAAATATCGAACTGTCAGAAGTTTTTGTATTTATTGTAAAAAAAGGCGAAACAGTCCTCGATCATTAACAAAATTTTGTTTTTCATAAAAGTTTTCTAAAGCTGTCCAAAAAATGTCGTAAACCATATACAAAATGGTAAATAATGGCTGGAATTCCGAAGGCAGAATCAGTCCGATGAAAATCACCAACTATAATGCTACACTGCTGTGTGTTTTCCTGTCCTCACAAATTAACCCGGCGGCCGCTGGGCCTCCGCGCCACCCGCCGGCCGCTGGGGGGGGGGGCATAAAGTTGCCCCCCCCCTTTACTTCTGCGACGATATCGTCGCAACGCGAAGAGATAGAGAAGCGAAACTTTGCACACATCTTCCTGAATACCTAGCCGAGGTTGTGTCCAAATTTGGTGTCGATCCCATTTGAAATGACGTCACAGTGACGTCATAAGTGAAATTATAGATTTGCGACTCTCATATTCCTCACGATACATCACATATATGGGACCGAATATAAAGGGCCGATTATTGGTCAGAAACTAGATGGAAGTGTAGTAAGATGTTTTAGGATGACAGCAGGTGCTGTTTAGTTCATTTACAGTCGAGTTTCACGCTCAGCGTCATCAGAAACGGTCCATATCGGAAAACGACAAAACTTTATGACGTCACTGTGACGTCATCTTAGGTGCTACAACCACCAAACTTTCCTCAAACATTGCCTAGGTATTCATTTGAAGCTATGCCAAGTTTCACGTTCGTAGCTCATCAGGTTTCGGAGATATTTTACGAAACGTAAAGGGGGGGGGGCAACTTTATGCCCCCCCCCCCCCCAGCGGCTCGTGGGTTAAGATGTCACTCTACAAAACCGTTGTCATGCTATAAATAGCTCTCACATCTTTGTCAAGACAGAGAAATACGCCATGGCTCACTCATCGGCCTTCGCCTTGACCACTTTTATTGCGTAGGCACCATCTCTGCCTGACACACCACGTTGTTTCCAGGCTTATCCGAGAAAGGCCAGCCAGTTTCGTCCTAAATGCGCATCCTTGTGTGAAGAATAGTTGACGACCGGTGGAGAGTGGAATGCATAATATTCGTGATGCTGAAAACAAAGCAGATAAATACGTCATTTCAGACCAGTTAAAAGTGGATGTTTTTAGCAACAAAAGTTCGATTGAGAATATTGACATTAACTGATGTTTGAATAAAATGATTGACCCTCATTTACAGACTTACTTACCTTTGGGAATCATTTATTATGCATATATATTATATAGTAACATACTATCCCAGCCAGCAATTCGTCCGGGATGCGTTGGGGACGGTCGGGATAGGCTCCGGATGTCCCGACTTGTCCCTACCGGATTGGGTAGGCTTGGGTTTTCCCAATCGATACCGGACCTCGATGGCCGGCGGTAGGGGCGACTCGGGATTTCCAGACCGCATGCTTAATCAGTTGGGACGCGGTACGGATAGCCCAATCGAACCCCATGTTTAGACAGGCTTGTGATTTACGTTGTTATCCCAACCGATCTGAGAAGGCGCTTCGGGCACCATATCCGGTGGCCCAGAAAGCCTGGAAAAGCAATCAGATGGGCCGCGTGCAGGCAGACGCGTCCTCTGAGCGCAGCGGCCAGTCTAGCTGCCGCGTTGGTCAAGTGTTGATCCCTCCTTTGAGCTGCTGCCTTAGGATATTGCTTTTGAACTGGCTCTAGCAAGCGGTCGGTTCAACTGTTGTCGTTGCAGGGAAATCAGTCCGTCTTTGAGAACAGGGTGAGTATAGTGCACACTTCATCCGTGATGTAGGGAGCGGGAAAGCTGTAGGTAATATACATTTTTATGTTCGTTGTGGTTGTACGGCATGTGAATTACACTCGTGCTGTCGCATGTTTGATCAGTTATCATGGGCAGAAGATGTTTGGTCTCATTGTCCAGTGTCGTTGGTTGCATTGTAGGCTTGAAACCTGAATTACCAGGCATACCATTTGAAATGTCAGATGTGGGTTATTTCTTAGTGATTTTTAGTGTGTCCCAGACTTTCATTAATTACCTCTTGGTCATTTTCAGATGCTCTCTTCGCACAGTGGTGAACCGCCCGACCAGATGCCAGCCGTCTACATAGTTTCGCGGTGGCTCTCTGAAGCCCGTGACGGCACACGGACACACTGTCCGCAGAGGAGCCGACACGAACAAGGCGCAGGCCTGCTATAATGACTGTGAACACCGGAAGTGAGTCCGCTGTGCCAGCGCCTTGCAGCGGCGCTAAGATGTTGGCCGACGCCACGAATGTGCTGGCCAGGCTGTGAATTTGTAAAAATTTGACCTGTGTGCAACCAGTAAATTTGTGAATATATTTCAGTGTCCAATGTAATTCATTTTGTCGTGCAGGCATTATAAAGGTTGAATTGGAGAATAATGAAGAGGCGAGGGGGTTGCGGTGGCGCAAGCAAAGTGGTCGCATCTGCATAACAGCAATCTGCGGTTATAAGACTGCGGTTAATATGCCAGATACCTGCGGTATTCCCGAACCGGCCGTGCGGGCCGAGTTGGGACATCCCGATCGGGATCGGAGTTCATCGCTTGTTAAAATGCCATAATGCGGTTTGGATGCGTGCGGGATTTCCGAACCGGTTGTGCGGGGAGATTTGGGGAATCCCGATCGGGATCGGAGTTAAGCGCTTGTTAAAACGTCATAAGGCGGTCCGGATACGTGCGGGATCTCCCAACCGACCGTGCGGGGTAGGTTGGGATATCCGGACCGTTCCAGCCCGTACAAAGTGTCTCATTTCCCAATCCTGTCCCACTCCGGTCCCGATCGGGGTGGTGCGGGCTGAGTCCGAAAAACCCGATCGGGAACGGAGTGGGATTGCTGGCTGGGATATGTTAATAACATACTATACATACTATACATACTATGTTATGCTGATAAAATGTTATAACGCATTAGTGACTTGCAAAGCCGCAGAGCCGCGGAGCATAGGCAAACATTTAAGTTCATAAATAAATGTGGCATACCAGTGATGAAAACCTACGCCATTTTTAAACGAATTTTATGCGAGTCCAATTCATGAAGTCGTTTTTCCTCCCTGGTCAAGAGGCTGGTTCGACCCGCTGAGGCTTATTTCGTGATTGCTAAGGACGCATCAGCGATAGTAAGCTGAATGCGGGATACCTGAGGCGGTTTTACCAACAGAAAAATAGCCGCCCGTGCCGGAATTTTTGCCTAAAGACCGCTTCACATACGTAAGTTCACACGTAAGCGCGATGGGCACGTGAGCGGATAGGGCTTACCGTTTTCGCTCCGTATGTGAAGCTGTCTTAAGTAGAAAAAAGAATCCGGCAGGCGGCTATTTTTTTTCTTTTTTTTGGTAAAACTGACCTCTTATCTTTGATTTACTCGGGATCTTGTGAGTTGCGACGCCAAACATATTTTTTTTTTTTTGTCAGGTCGTGCCACTGACCTATGGAGTCAATGGAGTCTCTGCAGTTGAGAATTTCGCAACTTTGCAACACCCTAAGTGGTGTTAATAAATATTGGAGGTGCAACTTACGGCCAGAGAATTACTTCTTGTGGTAATTCAAGTCCAGTTTTATCACCGTCATCCTTGTATGTCAACTACTGTTGGGATGATGCGGAAGTCAAGCTTGACATACTTTTTGTAGAATATTTTACATGTTTTCTTTACGTCATACCGTTAAAATAGGTACTCTCCCCTAAGATAAAACCGCTAACGTGTTAAAAACATCCACATCCATTTCCTCCTTCGCCCAGTCTATAGAGACACTATCTTTGTTCCTATCTTATGTCGACAGCTTCTGAAAAACCCTTACATGCTTCCTCTTCCGTAGACGCTCTTAATTGGCGGTCCCCTCACTGAACATACCTCACTCCCGCACGAACTCACCTCCTATCACGCCAACCAGTCCCACGCGCTCCATAGGCTCACCCCTCCCCTCCCCCGCGCCCCGTCCCCCTACCTGTCTCCGCGACCGACCCCCCCCCCTGGTCCATCGTGTCCTCTGTGACCTTGAGGAGGCCACAGGTCCACTGACCTACTTTTGAGAGCGGTGAAGGACGGGATGCCTGAGCACGTCCTGAATACCCTGTGAGGTAATCGAGGGACTGATGAAGTCGTGGAGAGTTTTGACAAATGGATCAAGCGAGCTATAGGGTCACAGTACTTACGTGCCCAAGTGAGCCAGGCTAATTAATTTTGACAAATCAGGCAAAGCGTCGCATGCTGGGTACAACATAGATGGATTAGTTTCATTATCAGGTCAACTAGGTATGCGAGTACCCTGTATCCTTGCTTACTACATAAATAGATTCAATATTATTTCAGCAATGGCCGTAGTAAATCGTGATAAAGAAAGCTACGTTCGTTCGACCCCGTAGTTCGTATTTCAAGTCTGCCGGCATTCAAAAGTTTTATCACGCGTAAACCATTATGTGACATGTTAGATTCGGAGCGCCTTTCCTGCGGGAAACTTGTAAAGGTAAGATAGCTTACAGCTACACATGTACGCAAATTTACCAATTCTTCCTTTGGAGTCGAACTCGGTTTGCTTTCAGGTTCGACCTTTCAACAAGACGTTAAAAGGTTTCTATTTCCACTCCTCTCTCTCTCTCTCTCTCTCTCTCTCTCTCTCTCTCTCTCTCTCTCTCTCTCTCTCTCTCTCTCTCTCTCTCTCTCTCTCTCTCTCTCTCTCTCCTCTCTCTCTCTCTCTCTCTCTCTCTCTCTCTCTCTCTCTCTCTGTCTCTCTCTCCCTCCCTCCCTCCCTCCCTCCACCACTATCAGGCATCAGCTCTCTCGGTCTGTCCACCAAAGACCTGTGCTGGTAGCAAATACTTCTTTACTGCACTCTGCTAGATGTTATCTGCCGTGAGTACGAACAAGTCGCACACTGACGCGAATTTGATGTTGAAATCAGCTACAAGGTGAGCTCTTTTACATATATTCCAACTAACTCATCTAGAGAGCCGACTAATGCATCCATTCAACCGACTAATTCATTCAGATAACCGCAAACAACAGCATTCCCTAAGTCACTTCTCCGCATTTCATTCTTTGAAGCTAACTGGTTATGAACCAGTTTGTGCGTGCACCAGCCTTGCGAACAAGACCTTGACACTGGCTATTGGGTTCACTGGTGCTACATCTGGTTTAAGCTTCCTTTGTTGTGTAAGTCACCCAAGTAGCTAGACAACGTTTGCGACGTTGAAACCGGTTTCAGCAGAGCACCACACCCATCATAACTACCCTGAAGATGCATCTACCGTGCAACGAGTGTTGGGGCGGCGGCACTTATAGGATTAAAACGCGATATTATCTAGCTAAGTGCCGGTCAGAAGACGCCCTGCAAAGATGACTGTCTGGACTACTGAACGTCACGAAGAACAAAAACTTGTTTGTCCACAGATATTCGCTCGGGTGGATAGGAACTGGCCGTTTTGCAATCACCGCTCGAGGCAATTGGGTTGGAAGAAGAACAAAACTGAGTCGATGGACAGCTCAGAACCGCAAAGTCTGTCGTAGGAGAAGGACGCTTCGGAACTTCGGGAAGAGCACAGCACGACCTCAGAACTGTGAACTTCGCTTCAGGAAGCGGACACTCGGGGCCTTCCGAAGGAGAGAAGCACAGAGATCTCCTGGAGGATCTGGAGGAGCGAGGTTATCTGCAAGAGGAGAATGGCACTTTTGGCAGCCTAGACGAAGCGAGAATCCGAAATCTTCCGGACTTCTGTCTGGAATCTTCCGGACTTCTGTCTGAAGAAAGAGATCCTGTGAGTAGAGGACACTGAGCTATACAGAATTCAAGAGTACTCTGATTTCATACTCCAGTACCGCGCCTGCGAACTTGCGATGAAGCCGAAGCCAGTTCTGACAGTATGCCTTCTTCTAGCACCTGTCTTCATCTCCACATCCCATGGAGAAGATGCGGAGAGTAGCGTGGCATCCCCAGAAAGCAACCGTGAAGAGAGAGTGTACCCGGGGACTGTGGCCAGCTTTGTGGCGATCAAACAGCCCGTGGTGTATCCAACGACACCAGTAGTATACCCAGTTCAGCCAACATACCCAGTGAAACCCGTCCAGCCAACGTACCCAGTGAAGCCAACATACCCAGTGAAACCGGTGCAGCCAACATACCCAGCACCGCCAAAATACCCAGTGAAGCCCGTCCAGCCAACGTACCCAGTGAAGCCGGTCCAGCCAACATACCCAGCGAAGCCAGTGCAGCCAACATACCCAGTCAAGCCCGTGCAGCCAACATACCCAGCACCGCCAAAGTACCCACAGAAGCTGACATATCCAGTACCACCTGTCGTCATCCCACGGGAGTGTCCGACACAGTTCTCCCAGAGTGGATGTCCGTTCGGACAAGTATGCACCGCAGACTACCGGTGCGTACCACTGAAGCCGGTCGGATCTCCTTGTCGCAGTGAGTTCGAATGTCTCTCAGGCAGATGCCTTGGAAATGTCTGCGTTCAAGACGAGTGTCAAGGGGAAGGCTACAACTCGGGCTGCCCGGTCGGCCAGGAGTGCGTCCAGACGCGGTCTGGACGTGTCTGTCGACCCAGAGACGACTCCTGCAGGCCTGCAATGTCAGCGGGCAACTGCCCAAGCGGAAGCTACTGCGGCCAGCAGGGTCGCTGTACTCCACTCCTGGACGTAAACGCGCCATGCTGGAACGAGGTCCAGTGTCTGCACCACGTGTGCCGCGGAAATGTCTGCAAAATGGACGCGTGTCCGCAGCTGAACTCGGACCAGGACTGCCCAGCCGGCCAGTTCTGCTCGTCCAGCCAGCGCGGCAACATCTGCGTCAACCGTCGCGCCGACGGCGAGGCTTGCTCGAGCGACGCACAGTGCCAGTCGTACCGCTGTGACGGACGTCGCTGCAGGAGAGACACCTGCAGGACCCTCCTCTCAAGAGACGGCTGTCCCGACGGCCACATCTGCCAGCAGGGGCAGCACGGAAACCTCTGCGTCCCGCTACTGGCCCGCGGCGCCTCCTGCAGCTCGGACCGCAACTGTCGCTCCGACTCTTGCCGCGCGGGACGCTGCTACGAGGACCTCTGTCCGACACCTCTCGACACCGCTGGCTGCGACTTTTCTCTCCTCTGCGTCCATACTCTCATCGGTAATGAATGCATGACGAAGCTCACCATCGGTGCCGACTGTACGGCGAATCTCCAATGTCTCAGCAACTTCTGTGACAACAACCAATGTCGTCGACCACTTGCTAAGAATGGCGACAGCTGCAGATTTGACAACGACTGCTTCAGTAGAAACTGCTTCAAGGGTATCTGTCGTCCATCGCTTGCATCGAACGGCGAAAGGTGTCAGTTCGACGATGACTGTCTCAGTGGAAACTGTTTCAGAGGAACGTGTCGCCCACAGGGAACAGGCACCGAAATCTGCCAGACTAACAGAGACTGCCTTAGCGGAATCTGCATCAAGAGCATCTGTAGTACACCCGGCACTGGCACCGAAGTCTGTCGGTTTAATAGCGACTGTCCTAGCGGAATCTGCATCAACGGCATCTGTAGTCCACCGGACACGGGCACCGAAGTCTGTCGGACTAACATTGACTGTCTTAGCGGCAACTGCATTAACGGCATCTGTGGTCCATCGCTTATACCGAACGGTGAAAGATGTCAGCTAAATGACGACTGCGTCAGCGGAAACTGTTTCAATGGCATCTGTCGTCCACCGGGCACCGGCGGAGGGGGTGATAAACGTCCCGGCCGACCCTGCGTGAGTAACTCGGAGTGTCGCTCAGGACGCTGTGTGGCTGGAGCCTGTGGGATCCCTCTGCTGGACATCGGAGAAGACTGTTCGACCGCCGAGGCAACTCCTGCGAATGAGCTGTGCCGCAGTAACCGGTGTGATGCGAGCACGATGCTGTGTGCTAGGGGAGTCCTGGAGACGGGCGCTGTCTGCACGGATGAACAGCAGTGCGCGGGCACGTGTCCGCCGCTGGAGGGGCTATGTGTCGGAGACCTCATACCGCAGAACTGAAGGGAGAGATGGCGCAGCGTGCTTCTTCTCAAAAGGAGCTTACTCTCGGAATCTGAAGTGAAACGTCTCTGAGGTTTGATTTTTAAGACATAACTGCACTCGAACAGAGAGCTACTGTCTTCGAGGTTTGATTTTTAGAAAGATGTCATTAACTTTAAGTCTTCTTTCTATTTTTTTTTTTTTAACGGAGAAGCACTGTTTTTGGGAGGTGAAATACTTTGAAGATAAAAAAGTAAGGTTTGATGGATTCGCTCATTCCCCAGCGGCCAGCGTTTAGCCATGCCGAATGTGTTTGTGTTTGAAATGTATCGCATTAAGTGGATGGTCGTGATTGATTAGATGGGCACTAACAATTTGTTGTGTGGTTAGCCGTGGGATAGTTGGATGCCCTAAGATGGACAGCTAGATATCAGTGATGTACCTATATACCTTAGACAAGTATATCGATTGAGCACTAAACGGATGTTATCAATAAACATTTACATAAACAACGTTTCTTTAACCCACGAGCCGCTGGGGGGGGGGGGAGGCATAAAGTTGCCCCCCCTTTACGTTTTGTGAAATATCTCCGAAACCTGATAAGCTACGAACGTGAAACTTGGCATAGCTTCAAATGAATACCTAGGCAATGTTTGAGGAAAGTTTGGTGGTTGTAGCACCTAAGATGGTGACGTCATAAAGTTTTGTCGTTTTCCGATATGGACCGTTTCTGATGACGCTGAGCATGAAACTCAACTGTAAATGAACTAGACAGCACCTGCTGTCATCCTAAAACATCTAACTACACTTCCATCTAGTTTCTGACCAATAATCGACCCTTTATATTCGGTCCCATATATCTGATGTATCGTGAGGAATATGAGAGTCGCAAATCTATGATTTCACTTATGACGTCACTGTGACGTCATTTCAATGGGATCGACACCAAATTTGGACACAACCTCGGCTAGGTATTCAAGAAGATGTGTACAAAGTTTCGCTTCTCTATCTCTTCGCGTTGCGACGATATCGTCGCAGACGTAAAGGGGGGGGGGCAACTATATGCCCCCCCCCAGCGGCCGGCGGGTGGCGCGGAGGCCCAGCGGCCGCCGGGTTAAAAATTATAGTCCTATAAATGTTTCCAGAAAATATTCGTTTACTGCTTAACGAATATTCTTGTGACATGTTTGTAAATAAATGAAAGGCGAAAAGTGGGATGTTTAGAAATATAGTGCTAGAGACAAGAATGATGCTTGGGAACGCTACAATCAAAAAGGTGGTTCTACATACGTGCCACCATTTATGACACACCTTATTGATACAGGTTTTCCGCACTTTGAAATTATTGATGAACGATTTTGCAAATGATGTATGGTGGTTATTGCTGATGTACTGATGCAAATAAAAAGGAAAAAGTCAATAAAATGAATGTTTTGTTTTTACCTCGCGAAGGAGAAATGAAATGAACAAGTTTTGAACCACATTGTCATAAGCATCCATCAACCAATACCAAAAACCACACTTTTGCGCGGCGGTATTGTCATCACCAATCCAAAAAGCCACTGCATGGCGGGATAGATTTACACCACCCTGTAAGTCCCCCGTGCCCCGCTTTCCTGTCGTACCCACGTTAAGCTTTCCGCCCCTAATTTACATTCAGCCGGACCGCGCACGGACAAGGTCAGGTCGCCAGTACGGCGGGTGGTTACGTACCTAACTGGGTGTAGATAGTGAGACGGTGTCACCTGCTCCGACGAAGAACGCGGTATATTGTATGAATAATGTATGGAATAGCTGGCAATGATACAAGATATGTATTGTCCGATGTGACGCTTCTGTAGCTCAAGGGTGAAAAACAGGGGACAATAATGCTTGTAGGGGAGAGTGGGGCAAAGCGGCCACCCGGGGCAAAGCGGCCACCCATCGTTCTAACCTTTCATAGCTGGCGTCAATTCCAATTTATGGTTTCCAATTATACTTCTCTTCACGGTCGTTCGAATTTCGAATGAGCTAGACCGGGGTTTCAGGCCCATCACCAATGTTCTGTGAAACACGGAAAAGCATTTCTTGCCAGGTTACCAACTATGTTTACAATTTTTAAATGTTATGTTATTCCATAACCGTTTGGAATCTTTATAAGCGTTCTTGTCCATGCATTGCATGGTTATCGTACATGTATTCTACCAATTTTAATGTTTTTTACCCCACTAATAGCTAAGCTGGAGTATTTTTGTCTCGGACGGTATGCGCGGGGCAAAGTGGCCGGGGCAAAGTGGCCACCCCCAATTGGCCATAAGTTGTTTCCATCTGCATAAAAAACATTATTTATATTCAAATGTGTCGTCATGCATTCATCTTGGCCACTTTTCAGTATGAGTTACCAAATAATGCAACTAAATGTTTTTTTTTTCATGAAAATCCTTTCTTTGTTTACCTACAGGTGAAAGATGATAAAGTAAACATCCATCCTCGCTTAACCTTGTCACCATCAAATACCCTAGTCGTACACGAGGCAACTATTTTGTTTCTCATATCGGGACTTGAGACGACGCCGGTGGCCGCTTTGCCCCAAGGTATGGGGCAAAGTGGCCAATATGCATAGTAGGGTTGTTCAAAAAAACCGATTTTTGGAAAAGTATACGGGCTCATGGCTCATGTGGTGCGGTATTCTTTTCTGAGTCCAATGATACCCTTTTTTCCGAAAAGTATTACTGCTAGGCGCTGCTCAAACGGCTTAAAGCGGACCATGTTACGCCCGCCGACCGGCCGGTGTCAATAAGGGCGAGAACTCGACGCCGGGCGCCGGCGGCAGCGCCTTATCGGCACCGCGCGCCACGGCATCTGCCGGGCGGCCGGCTGGGCAGTGGGAAGTTACAAGCGCGTGGTCTTATTGCACACGATCGGGGTGAGCTATCCCATGTTTTCGGGGCGGAAAGTTTCAGTGCAGCATCGGTGCGGCTGCTGCGGTGGTCTGTGTCGATGGTACAGAAAATAATTCATACAGAGCTCAGAAAAGACTGAATGATTCCGGATAGTTGCCTCGAAACAATCCGTTTCAAGAATACAGCTGCCTTCTTAACGTACTGTATCACTTTTTAATTCTTCAAAAAGCAAGGTCTGAGCAATAACAGACTTCTTTGCATTGCTGTTGACAATTTAAGTTGCTTTTGGACGGTGGCTCGCAGCTCCAATATGCTGCCGCGTAACTCTATTCCAACGACGAAACGGCAACTTAGCGAGAATCGAAAATTTAACGAAGTAGGTACAACAGGAGCTGGCAAGGCTCCTGCATTGGTCCATCCGTCATGAGTGACACACCGGGGTAATGTGTCACGTCAGGGCAGAGCTGTGTTCTATGCCGGGTCTGGATTCGGGTCTTGATCGGCATCGGTGGGCACGGCCGCCCTGGCCGGACTGCCGGCGTCGCTTATGCTCGAAAGATTGGATAAACGGCGCTTTATAGGTACTCCGGCTAATGTCTCTACTCATGTCTCACTTCGTCACACTGTCAGGGTGGCCACCCTGTCATTCCCGGACATGCTATGTTTTATTTCGGCCTGCTAATCTAAGTTAAACCTGGCGTCGATTCTGTTGCTTCAGCATTTGACATCAACGTATCTGCATAATGACATTGGTGACGACCCCCACCAAACACGATTTGGCAGCACTGTAAAGACGTCTGCTGGGCGTGAAGTTTTCCCTTCACCATAGGGTTTACACACAAACTGGTCAAAGTTTGAGCCAGGATATACTAGTCTAAAAATGCAAAAAACGAACAAATTTTGGCATCAATAGATTCAGCATTTCATCGTGTGCCTCAAACCGTCCATCATTTGGCCTCAAAGGAGGTAAAAATTGTTCAAAATCGAAGTTGAAAAGATGCTTTCTGAGCACATAATCTGGTAGCAATCACGTGACCTGCTATAAGCAGCTTATCGATAATTTACAAACATAATTATTAATATGCTGCTTTAAACAACATTAATCATTCATTTTGAGCTTTCAGTACTTTAAATAAGGTCAAAACATCGCAAAACACAAAAGTTAATACAATAGTCACGTGGGTGTCAGGAAATGTCACAGGTGCGTCAAATTTGTGACTGGGGCTTTACTTTCAAACATCGGATCTACCTGTTTCTTATAGGTATCTTGATTGGTGACGCCCATGCTCGTCAAACCCACCCCCAAACTTGGACCGATGACTTCCGGGTCTCCATATTCTGTTCTTGTGCATTGTCAGCTCTTGCTGTACGTAAATCGTGAATTTTCGATTCTCGCACAGTTGCGCGTTTCGCCGTTAGATTTAAGATGCGTGGCAGCGTATTGGGGGTGCGAGCCACCGTCCAAAAGTAACGTGAATTGTCAACAGCAATGCAAAGAAGTCTGTTATTGCTCAGAGTTTGCTTTTTAAAGAATTAACAAGTGATACGGTACGTTAAGAAGGCAAATGTATTCTTGAAATGGATTGTTTCGAGGCAACTAACCGGAATCATTCAGTCTTTTCTCAGCTATGTTTGACTTATTTTCTGTACCATCGACACAGACCACCGCAGCAGCCGCACCGATGCTGCACTGAAACTTTCCGCCCCGAAAACATGGGATAGCTCACCCCGATCGTGTGCAATAAGACCACGCACTTATAACTTCCCACCACCCAGCCGGCCGCCCGGCAGGACGTGTCGTGGCGCGCGGTGCCGATAAGGCGTTGCCGCCCGTGCGCGGCGTCGAATTCTCGCCCTTATTGACACCGGCCGGTCGGCGGGCGTAACATGGTCCGCTTTAAGCCGTTTGAGGAGCCCCTAACAGTTAATACTTTTCAGAAAAATGGGCATCATTGGACTCAGAAAAAATACCGCACCACATGAGCCATGAGCCCGTATACTTTTCCAAAATTCGGTTTTTTTGAACAACCCTAATGCATAGGTTTAAGATTTTGTCAATATCTTTCATATGTGAACGCCTTTGGAAATAAAACGCAGTTGAAATAAAAGGCAACTTAATAGGGATCACATTGGTATAGAAAGAATCTTTCCAAGTTTAACCCTCGCCGGACCTATTGGTTTTCTACATACGCGCCGGCCGAGGGGGGGGGGGGGGGGGCGGGTACGACCCCCCCTCGCCGTTTCGCCCCTGGTGGAGCTAGCGCGTTGCGGAAAAAACGAGCGTGTGCGTCGTTACGAGACGCAGAGATTGGTACCCGATTTTAAGGTCCTAGGTCAACCGGTGACCTCTGAGGTCAGGTCAAGTGCCCCAAGGTACGGTTCAGTTTTTGGTGAATAACTTCGCAAAAAAACGGCCGCAGAGCGCCGATTTTGGCAGCATCGTGTTCGTCTCGCTCAGGCGCGTCGAATGATATACTTTTTGTCCGGGTCAGGTCAACTTGGGGTGTTGACCTCAGGTCAAGGTCAGGTCAGCACCCCCAGGTCACGAAGTTGGTCGAAAGAGGTCATGTCGCATATCATTCGATTCGGCAGGTCTTCCTGAGTCCATTGGTGGCTTTCCCGACTCGCTAGCTCAATTTGATCAAGAGTTATTGACGAAAAACTAATATGACCTTGATGACGTCATAAATGACGTCACGCAAGGTCAACATTGCAAAAGTGACGCATCTAACCTTGCAAGGAGTGCATCAAATCACGATTCTGTGTGCTTGAGATAGTTGGAGATCGTTCCCGGCGCCAGAATAGCAGTTTGAATTTTTCCCCATTGACTTATAATGGTGAGGTCACGAAAATGACCTGACCTCATATGACCTTTAGGAAAAATCCGAGATGTACAAGTTGTGGGACTCATAATGGATACTAGATCCTGCAAGTTTCATTTCCCTGTGACATCTCCTCTGCAAGTGAGGGCGTTGCGAAGTTGCGACATCTGAAGACCGTGCAGAGGTTTACTTATGACGTCATAGGTCAGTGACCTGACCTGACCCAAAAATGCGGTTGATGTCAAAACATCCGGCTTGGATCAAAGATCAGGTATGCCAAGTTTCAGCTCTCTATCGCCAGCGTGTTCGGAGCTATCGCGAAAAAACCCTATGGGGGGGCGGCACCCGCCCCCCCCCCCCCCCTCGGCCGGCGAGGGTTAAAAATCAAGCGTTGGCATCGTGAGAAGCTTTGTATTGTATTGTATTGTATTGTATTACCTTCATGGACAATCCACGCGGGGCGTGGCGATTACAGTCCATGTGCAAGATATGTGCAAATACATTAGGGTGGCCGCTTTGCCCCACTCTCCCCTAAAGGTCATCGCCCGAGAGCTACAGTCGCGTTACATCGGGTAATATATTTTTATTGCATCTGCAACATACATCATTTGATTACATAAAACACGCATGGATTACTATTGTCCGTTGCAATGGTGCTATTTAAAAAAATGCAAATCCCTCAACAGGTAGGTGATGAGAGGTGGGAATAGCGGCTAAGGGCCAAAATCATCACATACTTAGTTTAAATGCAAGGTATTTAATAAAAACTAAATTCATTCGTACCACAAATGTGCAAGATATATTAGTTGTGCGACATCTGAAGACCGGCGATTACAAGTTGTAAGGGTTCTGTGCGTCGCTAATAAAGCGTGTAGCCCTGTACGTTCTGTACAGGGCTACACGCTTTCTCTCTCCCGATGACTCTCTTGCAACAAGCTCGGCTTAGCTGGAGGGCATCGGGAGGGATGGCAAGACAACATGCATGAATTAGACCAGACCTGATTTACCCCACTAATGTCCCCTTCCAAGTGAGTGTGTGCGTGTTCCTCACTAACAATGTACGATTGAACCCTTAGCGGACAGTTGATGCTAGATTTGGCATTAACCACTATGGCTCTCTGTATCTACTAACCAAGTTAAATAATATCATACGTAGTCAATTCCGCTTCTTTTATGTTTTTTCCTCTCCTTAGCAGGGAGTGCCGCGACTTTTCAACTTTGATTTTTATTTTGGTGTTAACGTAAGGGTTCTGTGCGTCGCTGGGACTGAGGGTGGGGGCACTCCTGGTTGCCTGATCATGGGTAACGGACTATTAGTAGAAAAAAAAAGATATGTGCAAATACATTAGTGTGCAGGCGTGCATATTGTTACTTGAGCAAATCATCACAATTTCTGTTTATACAGGGCTACACGCTTTCAAGCGTTTGTTTTCTATTTCATTTTTTTCTCAACAATAAATTTAGGTCAAATGTTTGCATTGACGTACCAATTGACAGAGTCCGAACCAACGCTAATCAGAGTTTGTTGTTTATGAGGACACGGTCGTGCAATAGGCAGCTCAGGGTTGGTGCCATCATGCTTACAAAATAAGCTGAACTTAACTGAGGTCATTAAATCAGTAGTCAGACAAAACCTCTATGGGTGTGATGTCCGCACTGACCCGTGGTTTCCGCCTTCCGTTCAGCGATATTCTAAATCCGACGCTGCATTCATTGCTGTTGCCGGCTCAAATTTGGCGGACATTAGGGTCTGTTGTTAGTGTAAAGTCGTTAGAGTAAAGTCGAAACGGGACCCCGCCAACCTGACACCACGTTCCCCTCCCCTTCCTCCCCTCCCTCTCCCGTCCTTCCGGGGTCGTTAATTTCGACCTTCCTGCGCCCCACGTGTCCTCTGGATGGGCGTCACACCAGGGGCAGAGAGGATAGAGAGGACAGAGGGAGGGAGGCGAGGGGAGGGAGGACATAGCGGTCATCCAATGGACCCGGTCCCTATAACAAGGACGACGAGTTTTGCCATCCCAGCAGCCGAGGAGCCATTGTACAAAGATCTAACTATGTCCCGAGACGGTGTTCCACTTCCGGAAAATTGGCTTAGTTTCGTTCGAGTTTTGTCTTGTTTAGGCATTTATAATTCAGGAACAAACGAGAGAGTACTCTCCGTACTCCTTGGGGCTAAAAGTAACTAAAGGACAGACTTAATAAAAGTTTAACAGCATTAATTGTTTTAATTTCTTCACTAAGTATAGTCACAATGGGTCCTCAATGCCCTGATGCACTCAAAGGAATCACCTGTACCCAAGGTGAAGGCTTTGGTAGTTCTTGTTAGATATCAACATAGGTATAGCGAACGCAGATAAATTAACCCGCACCGCCCCCCCCCCCCCCTGAACACCCCCTTGTGGTTTTTCGCAGACATCTAGAAAATGGCGGCGTGGAAACCTGTTCATGCCTCTTTCCACCCATATTGTGAAAATTTCAGACCCAAGGCTCTCAAGGTCAGGTCACCAGGTCACGTCAAGTGACCTCACTTCAGAAAAAGTTAGAATCCTCGTCATAGCTACACCGCCTGAACGATCAGCTTGAAACTTTCACAGCGATTGATAACACCAGCACTAGCAGTACGTACAAATCTATATCACGGCGGAATTTTGATATCCGTGACCTACAGTCCGGTAAATTTTGCGACCTCTCCATCATAAGTCAATGGGAGAATATTGAAAAGAGCCTTTCTTTTTAACGAACGCCATTCCAAGCACTCTCTAACATCCAGTTACAGGTAAATTCGACAAGCTGGATCGGAATATAGCACATGTGACCTCTCCTTTTGTCCCTGAGGTCATAACAGGTCATGAAAGGTCCCCAGCAATTTTTTTTGAAGAAAACTCTTGATAGACATGCTACAGCGTGAGAGATAAAACACCTCATATGTGTTCAGCTCGATGATACGGATCGACTGATATGCCACATGACCCTTTCTGGTCAGGTCATGACCTTGGTCAAATTTTCAAAACGATTTTAAAGGTCAAATTATAGTTCATTCGACGCATCTCGACGAGAGGAACACGATGCTGGCAAAATCAATGTCGTCACTGTCTTGTCAAAAGATATTGCAGAAAAAAACTTTTTTTAATTAAAACTACTATTTTTGGAGTTTTTACTCTCTGGAGGCTAAACCGTCCTTCTGAAGAACAATGTCCAGAAAGGTGTGTAAAAGAACTATCGAATGTGCTTTTCCGCGGCACTGCAGCTCTATTGGCTTCCGAGTTAGCCATCGGCATTTTTCAAAATTGTTGAAATGGACTAAATTTGACCTTTGATGACCTCCGGCGACCTGACTTTTGATCTGACCCAAAAAATGATCGAATTATTTCAGTCATTTTTTTACGCTCTTTCGAATGCCGCTTACTGCGTGTCGCTACGTGGCCCAGCAGCCGAGTTAGACGGGGGGGGGGGGGTGTTCAGACACCCCCTGGCCCGGCGCCGGGAAGTCGCGGAGCGCCGGCCCGGCAAGGGTTAATGTTTCTGGAAACTTAGCAGTAAACACTCCGACGCACCACTGAAGCATGCCCTCACCGGAACAATCGGTTTTCTTTATGCAATGGGGTGATGGGGATTGGTATGACACCCTTGCCGTTTTTTCCTAAGTGAGCTAGAGCCTAGCGAAAAAAGAGCGTGTACGCCATTACGAGACGCAGCGATCGGTAACCGATTTTAAGGTCTCAGCCCTCAGGTCAATCGGTGACCTCTGGGGTCAGGTAAATTCACATTCGCTAACTTTCATTCGAACTCGTTTTTTGTTTTCTCGTTTATCCACGGTAGTCGAGATAGCTCGTGCCAAATTGATAGTTAACTCAGTAAACTAACTCAGTTACTAAACTGCAAATGCTTGTGATCCTCTATCCACTTAGAACGAAATCGTCTCTTCCAAACCGTCCTGGCCTCGGATCTGCTAGCTTCTAGGCCTGAAATTTTTGAAGCATAGAAAATAAAACCGGGAACAAGGCTTAGCTTTCGTTTCGCTGTGCATGGTTTCATCCCAGCCAGACGCTCGACACCGTCTACCGGAAGTTCCCTGTCTACCGGAAGTTCACACATCAGTCAAGATCAAAGTCGTCATTCCAAACACTGGCTGGCGCCTTCCGTTCAATCCCTCAGAGATAGAGTGGATTGTTGGCGTTCTCGGTCCGCTAAATGACACGAGAGGAATCCAGACGAACCTTGAAAGGGCGCCAGCCGCCTCCACTATCACTATCCTGTCTGGGTGAGGTCAGGATAATGTGTGGGCCTGGCCTGGTCTGGGTCTGTCTGGTCGGGGTATGGGTCTGGTCGGGGTATGGGTCTGGTCTGGGTATGGGTCTGGTCTGGGTATGGGTCTGGTCTGGGTATGGGTCTGGTCTGGGTATGGGTCTGGTCGGGGTATGGGTCTGGTCTGTGTATGGGTCTGGTTTGTGTATTGAGTCTGGTCTGAGTATGGGTCTGGTCTTGGTATGTGCCTGGTCCTGTTCTGAGTCTGGTCTGGGTCTGGTCTGGATATAGTCTGGATCTTGGCCTGGTCTTTCCCTTGGTTTGTGTAAGTGTCTGGTCCGGTCTGGGTCGGAATCTAGTCCGGGTCTGGGTCTGGACTGGTCTGGGCCTAGCCTGACCTGAGTTGGTCCTAGATTAGTAGAGGGAGGGGAATGGAGAAGGGTTGGAGGGTTGAATGGAAGGTGAGGGAAGGTGAGGGAAGGAGAGCGAGAGAGCGAGAGAGCGAGAGAGCGAGAGAGCGAGAGAGCGAGAGAGCGAGAGAGCGAGAGAGCGAGAGAGCGAGAGAGCGAGAGAGCGAGAGAGCGAGAGAGCGAGAGCGAGAGCGAGAGCGAGAGCGAGAGCGAGAGCGAGAGCGAGAGCGAGAGCGAGAGCGAGAGCGAGAGCGAGAGAGAGAGAGAGAGAGAGAGAGAGAGAGAGAGAGAGAGAGAGAGAGAGAGAGAGAGAGAGAGAGAGGAGAGAGAGAGAGGACCCGCTCAGATGTCGCCTCGCCTTATCAATCTATACTTCTTCGCCCCTTCCCATACCTAGGCCATAGACGATTTTTTCTCCGAAAAGACTTTATGAATAATACATAACATAAATCCGAAATAATCTGCCGCCGCCGCCACCGTGTACGGCGTAGTCGCTTTGCAGCGCTTCTTGCGGCGTCGTCTGTTGATCTACCGCCCGCGGCCGTGAAGCTTTTCAGTAGATATTGGCCACCTCTACATGTAGCTCGTACCAAATTTTGGACAAGATGCGGCTACCGGTGCGCCCTTGACTTGTGCTCACCGCTCACGTGCTCCATGAGGATAACATTGGAAACGAAAGAAACAGACTTTCGCTCGGGAACGGTAAGGACTTTGTTGGTTTCTTTCCAGTTGGGCAATAGGTACTATATTTTGTCTTCACTCTTCAGTTTGTCCAGTCTTTCTATTCAGCTCAATTCACCTTTCTCTCCACTTCAGCTAGCTTGCACCTTCATAACTGCATGTCGTCTACAAAAATCACGTTTCCATGCCAGCAAACGGAACTTTATTAACCAAAATCAGCGCACAAACATAACTAACGCAAACAACGCGAACAAACAAACACTATCAAACACGTCATGCCTCGCGAGGACATGACAGATTATCGCCGTCTGTCATATCTGTCACTTCTGCCACGCTGTCATGTCATCAGTCAGCAGCAGAGCGACCTATTCGAGATTCTTGAGCCATCGTTCGAGTCGAGGTACCAATAGACACAATAGCACAGGCGATGGTTTTCGTGACTTCGAGAGCGGGAGGGTCGCGGGAAAAACGCAGCAGTAATTCGAATCACAGATTAAAAATGGCGGCGCGAATCGCGCTCAGCCGTCGGCACGAAACTCCACAAACTCCTCAAACTCCTTACTCCATCGACTCAACGCGAGTTAACGAGCCGTTTCTGGGAAATTAACGGAGATTTTACTGGGATCTTTGGATCCCCACTTGGAGTAGTGTTTTGAGGAGTTGCAGACGAGCGGACAATGCGAGGAGTGTGAGGAACTAACTCTCTTAGGTCGTGGAGATTTTTAGCACACACAGGTTTACCAAGTTAGTCAGCGACGAACCCATTGACAGTCCAACCGACTTTACATCATTTCAACCGGCGAGCGGAGTGTAACGAACAAAACCGGCCCACTGCCGCAAATAAATGACGCATTAGAGCAAATAACCGACACATTGAAGCAGAAGTCTAACAGCTTACATAGCTACGAGGCAGAATAAAGTCAGATCGATCAGGGAGTAAAAGATAGACAGTATACTAGGAACACGAGCATTTGAGAACATTCAAGCTAGTATTTGGGTACGTAGGTGAATAAAATGATCAGTTTTGGTCGTTCGAGTTGTGTAATAAGGTCAGTACAGAAAAGGTGAGTAAAATCAAATTATACTAGGAGATTACTTGAGAAGGCATTTTGTCCGCACAAGGACACGTAAAATCTAATGTTAGTACTTAGTCGATAACTACTAGCCAGTCCCGAAGGATGAGTATTTGGGAAGTAGCAGCACGAACTCTCGATATTAGAGCTTTTCCAAGCGGACTTCGCATGCAAAACGCTCAGATGGGAACACACGCCGCAAACCCTGAAAATAATGCCACACAGATTCACTATGGGTAGTAGATTATGGATCAGATCTGACGGAGCACGCCTGTCACAATTACGGCGCAGTCTAGAAGCCCCGTTCGACAGCCTTCAACCGCCACGGGTCTCCAAAAGTCAACTAGTCAGCAAAGTCATCCAAAGTTGCCACAAAGTCGCACAAAATGACCACGAGGGCACGTCAAAAATGGCCGAAAGCCGCCAGGAAAAGTCAAGACAATTCGTCCAAAGATGGCGTCCAAGTGGTGACGCGCCGGTTGCCTAGCAACGCGCTGCGGTTGTCTGATGTCAGCGAGTGTTTTGTCAAAGGTCATGACCTGACCGCCGCTCTGAAGGCCCTTCCTACACAGTCACGTGCTCGGGGTCCCATTTGAAGCGACAGCAGGAGTCATGAAAAGGTCTTGTCACGTGATCTTTGTGCCCGTCTCAACTATCGCCACTAAGGGTGACTCTCCATTCGCGCTGAGCGCAAACTCGACCTTATTGCCGAGCAGGCCACTGATCCATGCTCGCAGGGCCGTTCTGCACACAGCAAACAGGGCCATTCTGAGTGCTAATAATCTACACACATGGCCTAAAGCATGCAATGGCCACTACAAAATCAGGACAATATTCTTATGGCAATATCGGAGATCGAAGGCACCCGTAAGGCACTTGCATCACACAATCGACAGCAGCGAACATCGCGCCTCAAAAGGACGGACTGGGCATTGAGCTAATGACGTCACCAAACTTCTAATGACGTCATCACAAGACTGACCACTCTCTGTATCGGTCTGGGTTTTCGCATGTTTCCTACATTCTACGCCCTTGGTTTACACTAAGTCTAATCCTATCGAATCTCGTGACGTTCTACACTTGATCACATCTATCTATCACACTTCAATACTCTTGCATTAACGGAATCACTTCACAACAATATACCGCAGGCTGCTGCTATCTTGGTTTTCATAATAGAGATCCTGATATCATCAACCATCTACCTCAGCCACATAAACTCCTGTGACCAAAGTCAACATCTCCATCCCCTTTCCAACATCACCAACAAGGAGTTGCCTTCCAGCAGCATCCTCTAGAAGGACTTGACGGCTCCGGGCAGCTTCAGATCGCCGCTGTTGAAGGTCTGGATGAGCATCATCAGTTTCTTCCGTCCGCCGACCGTCTTGACGCCAAGCTTCTTCAGGTCGTCTTCCGTCATGGCGATAAAGACGGGAAGGTCGATCTCCTCGTCACGGAATAGCTCTGAAGGGGGAGGGGGGTATTATGGTATTGTATTGTATTGTATTGAGGACAGGTAGCGATATGAAATGTTAACGTGGATGGGTGGGAACACAATCCCATCACACTAACCATGCACTCAATTGACACACATGATGTTCAAACCACGTTCAAACATTCGGTCGATCTAGCAGCCATTCCTGAGGTGAGGTGAAGTTCTATGATCTATGATGAGGTGAGTGAATCTATGATTGCTTATAAGGAAAACAATCATAGGACAAGGTAAAGATGCACTTGAAGTTCACAATCGGCACGTGCAAATACTAAGAAACAGCGCACATAAATATACACACGCAAGAGCGCATCCCTAAATAAACACATCTATTTAGAGCGTCGTTAGAGCGAGATTAAGACGTGAACAATACTAAATCAAGAGGAAAACGAGATAAAGGCGAGATAATGGCAGATTACGACTAAACAGGGAGATGACCGAAACGGCACAACGCTGGACAAATTTAATGTCCTACCTCCCTACACACGTTCTTTCGGAGAAATACTGCGAACATCGCTAAAAACGTTACTAGAACAAGCTAAACACTTTTTAGAGAACTGGCGAAGACCTTTCGGGCTGCTGTGCACAACCTACTTAAGAAAGCTAATATGATGCTGATATTTACCAGAGCAATGACGAACGTTTTAAAGGAGTGTACAAATAGTTACAAAAAAAGACGGACTATCGGATATATCTGACCAGCATTTGGCAAGCTATAAACTAAGTACCTATAACACGAACAAGCAGCAGATACTTGTCTGTTTATTGGAGCTGTAGGGATTCAGGCTTCAGCAGACTACTAATCACTCACCAGAGTACTGTCGCAGTCCGTCGATCCCCTCGAGCAGTTCGGCCAGATCTCGCACGGGATTGGCCGGTTTGGAGAGCGCGCCGCAGTCGAAGACGTTTGATTGGCTGAGGTAGCCGCCCAGTCGGCTGCCGACCGCGCTGCCATTGGTCGACGGCCAGGCCGACGGGGCGGTCGTCGTCACCGGATTGGTCGGCACGGTGATGTTCTGTGACGTCAGAGGGCGGGGTCAAAGGCGAGTGGCCAATGATAGGTAAGTATAATACAACGTTTGTCACCAATAACACGGATAGCATACAACTCTCCATAACCATTCCATAAATCAGTTACCTACTCTGAGGGGTGTTCACGGGCACCGCACACTGCTGCGTGCGGTGTGTGCGGTACGTCCAGCAGGCGTGGGGGTAGGGGATGGGTAGGCGGCTCTGACGTCACGGCTGCGTGCGGTGGACGGTCCGCTGTGGCCAGTCCCGACCGGCCACAGCGGTCGCTGTGTGCGGTGACGCAAGGCTGACGTAGGGACGCAGTGGGCGGAGCTTGGAGGCTGTGTGCGGTCCGACCGCACACAGGGTCCGTGAACAGCCCTCTGGTCTCCATTAGCTCTGTCCCATAATATCACTGCTCTACACTATACCATTGTTTCGTTTCCTAAATTCGCTCGTTCCACCAAATAGGTCCCCAAACCCGCTCATTACACAAAATCAGTCCCTAAATTCGCTCCCCCTTCAGCGTCGGTCCCCAAAGCCAGCAGCTCTACAGCGTCGGTCCCCAAATCCGGCAGCTCTGCAGCGTCGGTCCCCAAATCCGACGGCTCTCCGGCCGGCCGCGCGCGCTGACCTGTCCAGAGGTCGCCGTCGGCTCTGGCTTCAGGACGGCGCTCATCTCTTCCTTGAGCAGCCAATGCGGCGAGGAGCGACTGAAGCCGTAGCCGCTCCAGACGTCCGTCGGAGTGCGTGGTTTGGGCACCACCTGTGAGAAGAGTCTCGGTATGAGGAAATATCCGCAATCAACGACGACCATACTTTGTCGAACGACTGATTACGGTAAACTTAATCGGCATTGAGTTGTAATGTGACAATCATTCCATAAAATATGCAAGATATTACAATAAGCCGACGTTTCGTTTATTGTAACCTTTTCAAGGGTAATGAAATTTACCCATATTTTATTTAATCGGCATTATATCACGGGTACAGTTACGGTATGGGTAATGATTATAGCGAACAAGTGTGAATTCAAAGTTGCAATCGCCAATCACATCTGTTAAATCAAAACATTGAAATTTGAATCATTCAAAGCATTGAATCAATCAAAACATTATCATTTTTACACGAATGACCTCACAGGTTCAGTCACATCGCGTATGGTCATAAAACAAAGATATCTTATGAATAAACTCGATCAATAAAGATTTTTCTTACCGGTGCCCGACGCATCTTAGCGGCCAGAGCCCTCTTCTCCTCATAGTCGACTAGAGTAGAGAGAAGCTTCTTTTCGTAGCCCGGGGCGCGGCGGTCCATCCCTGACAGCAAGAACGGAGTGCATGAGAGGAGCCCTGTCGCTCAACACTTCTTCTCGACTATGGGTATGTGATAGAAGAGGACTAAAGATCAAGATAAAGTACATAGGTTTGACATTTGCAATATAAAATAAGGCACATACTTATCCTATGATGTAAGAAAGAAGCGCCACCAAGGTTTCGGGTGCCTTGAATTTATTTCATGAACAGACCTTGACCAGAATCGACTCGTAGGTACGGGTTTCCTAATCAGTAGTTTATCACAAATATGTTTTTCATTATCTATTCGGCTTTCCGGGACCGGTAATGGTTATTTGAACCGGGAAAACTATATTTCGATAACTTCACTCTTCAGCAAAAATTATCCATTTCTAAGTTTTATTCTCCCCTCATCTATCCCCCTCCTCCCTCTCTCTCTCACCCTCGTCACTGGGCGGTGTGTTACTCCGTGTGGCGCTCCTGCTGCTGCTCTGGGAACTGTTGAAGCCCTGCGAGCCCCCGGAACTGTTCAGCGGGTCGCCGATAGATGTCACTGTCGTCGCCGAGGTGGTGGCGGAGGTCGGGTGCAGACCCAGACCGCCCAACGGGTCGTAACTGGGAGCAGTGGAGTCCTGGCCCACTGTGGAACGAATCAATTTGTGTCATGACGGCGCCATTGTTATGCTATTACAGTAAGATTTAACCATACAATCATTATAGTTAATTCTGGTGATGGTAGCTAGACGAAAGAGGCCCAAAACAATCAATTGTGTTAGCGCCGTACGCATGGATGTAGTTTCTGGACAGCCATGGTATGGGTCGCGTGTTATAGGCACACAGCGTGTATTCGGCATCCGGATAATCTGGGATAATTTTCCGGGATTATCGGGATCATTCGCTGTTTTAACCCTCGCCCGCACATGGGGGGGGGGGGTTGCCACCCCCCCAGGTAGTTTTTCTTCTCTGCACTCAACATTTTTAAAGCTAGAAGCCTGATCTTTCGTATAGCTGCTCCACTATCCTTTCTCGATGTCCACTGAAAATGTCAAGTTTCTGTGTTTTTTGGTTTCGGAGATATGACCTTGTTTTTCAGGTCATGTCAGGACCCAAATGACCAATTCTCAACATCTTGCGTTGGCCATGGGCCTTGTGAGCTTTTGACACCTTGATTTCGGCCTTTTTCGCCAATCTTACCTCCAACCTATCATGGAACATGTTGTTCGACGATGTACAGATGTCAAGGTCAGGGTCAAGGTCATCCTAGGTCATCTACAATAATTGCGTTTTAGGCAAGCTAAATTTACTTTTCGTGAAGTTTTTAGACTGCATTTTTGGTAAGAGGTTCTCAGATCATGATTTCATGTAATATGGACACATAAACAATCGGTGCAGACATCAGTATACACACAGACACACACAGACATACAAACACATATTATTGACCTTGACCTAACTTGACCTGAAATGACCTCAGCAGCAAAAATCTGGTCGGGTAGTGTGACAAAGAGGTTCTAGCTGGCTTGGCACCAGAAAACGGCATCGTCATCGGTATATGATAAGCAGCGCACTTGATATCCAACGGTGACCCAAAACAGCAACATTTTTTAGTTTGACCTGACCTGGAAGGTCAATGACTGACCTGAGACGGTAAAACTTGGTATCGTTGGATTTGTCTCTTCCCAAAGAATCTTTTTGGTCTTACTGCGAAGCTCTAACTCCAACAGGAACGAAATGGCGCGGGGGGTGGCAACCACCCCCCCCCCCATGTGCGTTCTAGGATGGGAAAATGGCATGTGCGGGCGAGGGTTAACCCGGCAGTTGCTGGGGTATTTCGCCACCCACCGTTTGCTGGGGGGGGGGGGGCGTTAAACGCCCACAGCTGATAACTCGAGAACCAATAGGCGCAGCGAAACGTACGAGGCGGCAAACGAAAGAACGCGACGAGACGCTTCAGATGAGTACTTTAAAGTTGAATTTTGAGGTCACAGGTCGGGTCAAGGTCAGGTCAAACACCTGAAATCGGGCTTTCAGTAGCATGGACTTCAGGACTTCGCAATGGGCGCCTCTCGTCATAAACTCTAGTCAAAACGGTGCACAATCCATCATATAAGCGATAGGCATTACCACAAGTGTATTCGCGGCCATTGGGGCGACGTAAGAAAAGAAGAAAACAACTGGCCCCAAGAACTTTAAATTTATCAAATAGCATGCACCTTTTCCTTGATATGTAGAGAATTTACCATTAATTGTTAGAGAAAATTGCATTTAAAATCTTCCATTTATGCGTTTTTCATCATTTGCACAGTATGTTCTTTTACTAAGCTAGAAACACTAATTAGAAATAGTTCCCGCATCATCAAGAACAATAGGGATGGCTTGAAGTGAATACAATAATCTAAACGGTTTTGTAATCCATGTGAAGACACTTCTAAAATTGCCTGTAGAAATATTAAAGGCAAAAGTTAAAAGTTCAACTTTTTCACAAGACGGATGGCTATTGGCTATAAACCTATTCAACGTGTGACAACTCAGCCGGTATATCGTCGCCTACAGCCAAGCTTTCCCTAGTGACCGATAGAGGCGCTGCTATCGATGTCCGCCCGTGCCGCCTAACGGGCCTTCAAGAGTGTCAGCTCCATGTAGGGGCCAGTCAAGCATAGGTCAGGGTCAAGGTCAGGTCAACCGGGCAGGCACATATCCCCGAAAATCAAAACTGATATTCGCAGCCTGTGACACATGTGTTATGGGTAATTTGGGGCGTAGAACACGATGGTGGCATTCATTTTATCATATGTGTACGTGTTTGGCTAAAAAAGTTCAATTAAAGAGTTGCATGTATCATGGTCGTGAAGTAGTCACGAGAAATTGCCAAGATTCAGTTCAAGATTTTGGAAAATGCGGAACGATAATCAATAATCGAAGATAGCCATTTGCTTGTTAACCCGCGCCCGGCTGGGGGTCCTGGATTTCCACGCCCTGCTGGGGGGGGGGGGTGTTTGAACACCCCCCCTTGTAACTCGGCTCCTGGGCCACGTAGCGATACGCGGAAGGCGGCGTTCGAAAGAGCGTCAAAAATAATGACGAAATCACTTCGGTCAATTTTTTGGTCAGGTCAAAGGTCAGGTCACCAGAGGTCATTGAAGGCAAAATTTCGCCGATTTCCAGGTCGAATGTCGAAAATTTCCAAGAAGCCAATGCATAACTCGAGAACCAATAGAGTTACAGCGCCGCGGAAAAGAGCATTCGATAGCCCTATTAAAGCCCTTTCTGAGTAATTCTCTCAGATTTGACCTAACGTCAACGGTTTTGCCTGCAGGGGGCAAAAATTGCAAAAATAGCCGATTTTTTCGGAAACAGTTTTCTGCAATAACTTTTGACTCAAGCCTTGTACGAGCTTACTTTTACCGGCATTGTGTTCCTCTCGTCAAGACGCATCGAATGAACTATAAGTTGACCTTAAAAGGTCAACTTGAAAATTTGACCTCAGGTCAAGGTCATGACCTGACCGGAAAGGGTCATGCTGCATATCAGTCGATCCGTATCGTCAAGCTGAACACATCTAAGGCGTTTTCATCGCTCTAGCATGCCTCTATCAAAAGTTATTCGCCAAAAACTGTTAGATACCATTCGTGACCTAAGATGACCTCAGGGCATAAACAAGGGTCACTGACACCATTTTCATGTTCAGTGTGTCTGAACCACTTGTAATTCGGTGTTTGGGAGTGTTTATAATGTCTTTTGTCCAAAAGAGGCGCATTTCAATTTTCTCCCATTGACTTATAATGGGGAGGTCGCAAAATTGACCTGACCTTAGGTCATCGATATCAAAATTCTGAGATATACAATTTGTACATGCTATTGCTCTTAGCAATCGCTGAAAGTTTCAAAGCGATCGGTCACTCGGTGTAGCTATGACAGACATTGAAACTTTTTATGAGGTGAGGTCACTTCAAGTGACCTGGTGACCTGACCTTGAATGACCTTGGTCTGAAATTTTCACAACATGTGTAGAATTGATGTACGATAAGGTGTACCAAAAACGGCGGCGCTCCGCGCCGCCGTTTTTGAGATATTCGCGAAAAACCACAAGGGGGGGTGTTCAAACACCCCCCCCCCCAGCAGGGCGCGGGTTAATGGTATTGGCAGTCTAATGGCGTTTACGGCATGTCTGTATGTCTATTCTGTGATTTTATATGATTTTTTTTTGAACATATGCCGTTTTTGGTCGAAAACTCAGAAATCATGACGTCACTAAAACCTCGATATCTCAAAAAATTTCCAACAGATTTTTTGAAACTTTGTCGCAATAAACTTCAATCAATTTTCTACAGGTGCCCAAAATTTGGCGCGGCCGTGAACAACGGGACAACGAGTAAAAGAACCATGAGTGATGCAAAACCCATCTAAAATGTGACTTGGTGACTGCATCGATGGTCCCTGCAATACCAAATTTTTACCGGTGGTCCCGGATAATTATCCCTCATTTTCCGGATGCCGAACGCACGCACAGTCTCTCTCACCGTTCTGTTGCATGGTGGCGTTCTGGATGAACTGGCTGAGAGCGCTGCTCACACCGACCGGCTGGCTGTAGGTGGCAGCACTGTCTCTGTCACCACCGGTCCAGGTGGCGCCCCATGTCCCTCCGGTGCTGAACTCGGGAGCGAAGCTGTCAGGGCATCGGGGATCGCGAGCTTAGTTGCACTTTGCAGGTCATGCTCATGAAGTCATGATGGATGTCATCGTCAGCTTGCTGGCATTGAACGCTAATGAATTGACCTCAACAATCCTCTATATTAATCCAGCTTGAAATTCATTGCCATTATAGTAACCCATGATCAGGTAGGTACGCACGCATAATAGAATGGTCGAGCAAGACAAAAATCGGACCTATATAACAAAAGAAAGAAAGATAACAGTCATTCACGACAGACAATCCAGTAAATATGAGAAAACACTACAAAAAGTGAAGCAATGGGCCAGCCAGGACCTATAGGACAAGGTCACACAAGACGATACCAGGGGCGCGGGAACTACTTTCAGACTGTGGGGGCACACCATGATAGAGATCAACCTAGGGTACCCCAAAATTTTGTTTTCTCGCCGGTTTTAGGCCACTTATTTTCATCCCTTGGCTTTTTTCAACAAAAAAGGAAAACATTTGCAAAAAAGTGCGGTATTCCGTCTCAAATTTGTGGGGGCACTGCCCCCACGGCCATAGAGTTGGGGGGCAAGCTCCCCCCACTGCCCCCCCCCCCCCCGGTTCCCGCGCCCATGGACGATACTGAGCATTACAAACTCATCAGCAGTCGACACTACCCGAAAACAGCTCATACGGTGACACATAGGAGAGCCCTGCGTTTTTCCCATCCTTACCTTCCGAGCAGCCCCGGTGTTGGCGTCAGCAGTCCATTCGCATTGACGTCCCCCAGAGCCGACCCCAGCTCCCCTAGCGTCTGCAGGCCGTAACTACTGCTTCCGAACGCCGCCGCCAGAGGGGAGGAGGCGCCGAGCGCGGCCGCCAGCGGAGACCAGGCGGGCCCGTGCTGGGACGGGGGAGGGGGCGGGGGCGGCCACACCGGGGAAAAGGGAGGCAGAGTGCGGCGCACCTGGAGAGAGAGGGAGAGAGAGAGAGAGAGAGAGAGAGAGGGGGAGCGGGGGATTAGCTCCGGAGATGACGTAAGTTTATTGTCAGGTGGTGTCATGAGTCAGGTAACGAGGTGGTGTCATTTTACGTGCTGTCAGGTGGTGTCATGAGTCATGTGTCAGTCATGTGTCAGGTAAGGTTATGTGACTTGCACTCATGACATTGACCAGGGAGCACCATTGCCATCCGACGCGAGTACCTGCCACATTTCGACCACCTGACATGACACACACACACACGTTTAACTCATTGTGCATGTGATATTTCTCTTCAAACCTCACGCCCAATATGTCAACTTAGGCGAAAAGCTCCGGTCTCCCGCACCTAATGACGCAACCATATCCCCTAAACAAGCCAGTGGCGGATCCAGGGGGGGGGGGGCTGCGGGGGCTGGCAGCCCCCACCCAAGGAAAACTGGCGCCACTGCGCCGAAGGCGCAGTGGCGCCAATTTTCAATTCGCAACTCATCGGAGTGCCGCATACTAGGACTAGGATGCAAAAATCAGTCGATTAACGTCGTTTCAGTACGCTCCGCACCGATATTTCCAATCGTGTGGTGTCACTGTACATACTGATCCTGGGCGCCTCTTGTCAGGGCCACTGGGCGCCAATATTTCAGCGCCAATACGATGCGACTATGGCGCCCATCCGGGGCGTGGCGCCCAATTATGACCTGCAGCCCCTCCCCAGTGAAAATCCTGGATCCGCCACTGAAACAAGCGATATTGTCTCGCCCTCCTGTCCCCCCTCTCTCTCTCTCTCTCCCTCTCCCCTCTCTCCCTCCCTCTCTCCTCTCCCTCCCTCCCTCCCTCCCTCCCTCCCTCCCTTCCTCCCTCCCTCCCTCCCTCTTAATCTCCCTCTTTTCCTCCTTCCTCCCTCTCTCCCTCCCTCTCTCTCTCTCTCTCTCTCTCTCTCTCTCTCTCTCTCTCTCTCTCTCTCTCTCTCTCTCTCTCTCCCTCCCTCTCTCTCATTCTCTCTCTCTCCCCCATCTCTCTCCCTCTCTCTCCCTCCCCCCCCTCTCTCTCTCTCTCTCCCTCTCCCCTCCCCTCCCCTCTCTCACCTGATGTGAGATCATGGTGAGCAGACCATGCGGCCCCTGCAGCCGCGGCGCCCCGTCAAACCGGTAGCAGGCGGGTACACCGGGCACTACAGTGGGGCCGGACAGGCCCAGAAGGTCTCGGCGGGCCGCGTACACCCCGCCTGGGGGTATAAGAGTAACACTCAGTGAAGGGGTACGATTACACAGACCGGTTAGGTTATACGCTTATATGATGCTTATATGAGCGTATATGATAAGAATCGCGTATTTAAAGGGTGTTTCTTTTCATGACAATAAGGATGGCCACAAACTATTTCAACCAAATGTAACCAAATTCTGTGTTTTGTGACCCATCACGCCATACTATAAAAATACGCCCCATGCTGACTTATTCCTCTCAATGGCAATCCTACGATTCACGGTGGCCACTGACCCGAACGACACGATCACCGTTCCTTGTAACACAACACTATGTATGGGTGTATAACTAGTAACTACACCCTATGGAACTCACGTTTCTTTCCATAGCCATGACGGTCACCAGGACAGCGTTATCCCTGTTCTGTGTACCATAACACCCTAAAAGGAGTATTACTACACCCCAAACTCACCTATGTTCCTTTCCATGGCCATGACGGTCACCAGCACGGCGTTGTCCCTGTTCTTCTGCGGCACAGATATGCTGACGTCATGTTCTATCTCCATTTGTCGCAGTGTTTCCTGGTCCGGCCACCAGGTGTCAGGCTTAGGCTGCATCTCGAAAGTCATCTTGATCGGCAGAGAGCCCTGGAAATGGGAGAGAGGAGAGGGGTGAATGAGATTAGATATAAGATAGTGATAGTTTGATGGTATAGATGTTCATATTGGACTGTTCCATTGATGAGAGTTACTGAAGGCGAATGAGACCGCATGATTACCGCTGTTTCAAGCACAGCTAACTTAACCCGCGCGGGGCTGGGGTCTCCAGCCGAACGCGCGGGGCTGGGGGGCGGTAAATTTTACCCCCCCCCCTGTTATCTCCCGAACTAATGGTCCGATTTGGAAAATTCAAACGCCAATCGAAAGCTCTCATCACGAACTACTAAAAACATGTACTTAATTTAAAGTTTGAGGTCAAGGTCAAGGTCAGGTCAAGGGTACAAATTGCAAGTTTCTACAGTATCGGCCTTGCACCGTAGTTGCCGAAGAATGGAGTCATGGACTGAGACTGATCGCCCAAAACGTGTTCTTAGGCTACCAAGACAATATTAGTTGCATACAATATTATTCAGAGGTCAAGGTCAAGGTCAGGTCAGGTCAGGTCAGGTCAGGTCAGGTCACCAAAAAACAAAATATAGAAAAGGGCATGTGCGACACATGTTTTATGGGTCATTTTACTCATAGAATTCAATAGGCACACTCAATAAGTGGTATGGACCACCTCTGGATGAATTTCAGGTCGAGGTCAGGTCAAGGTCAGGTCAAGTGAGGTCAAATTTTGAAGTTGGTTGTTAAGGCCTAAAAAGGTGTCTATCTGATGCAGTTTTTCACGGCGAATCGAATGGTGCTATTTTTGTTTCCGTACGAGGTCTAGAACTTCCAAAAAAGTCATTTTTCAAAAATTTTGTGTGTCGTGACGTCATAAAATTTTGAATAACTCCCACATTTTTGAACCGATTCTTCTAAAATTTGGTATGTAGGTGCACATAGACCACTTCTGTGACATATATTCCGTTTTTTTTTCGATAGACTCAAAATTTTGGATTTTATAATGATTTTCCCAAAAAAATCAGTTTTTTGAAAAAATTTAGTCCAAAATCCAAAATTTTCAAAAAACCGAGATAGCCATTTGATAGACAAAGTAAAATTACGTATAACCTTTTTTGTTACGTCTTGATTCCTTTAAAAATGAAGATGTTAGCGGCGTTTGAACTTTTGCCGTTTTTGAGGCGAAAATGGCGAACATGACGTCACTAAAACGTCAATTTCTCAAAAATTTTCCGACGGATTTCGCTCAAATTTTCAGGGAAGGTGTCAAATTGATGTAAGAAAAGGTACTGAAAGTTTGGCGGCGCTGCGCGCCGTCGTTTTTGAGATATCGCAAAAATTCGCGAGGGGGGGGTAAAATTTACCCCCCCAGCCCCGCGCGGGTTAAAAGCACATTTGGCTTTTCAATTGAAGCAAAAATTAGTCCACTCGTGAGAAATACGAAAACCGCAAGAGGAATCGCAAGAAGATGACACTAACAATCGGCATGTAAAATGTTATACACGCATACGACCATCATTAAGCTGTAGGCGTCACGGGGGACCAGAAGTACAACCGAGAGGATAGTAGAAGAACAGGGTCACGGCCAGCATTTGTTTGCTTAAAAAGAACGGAGTTACTCACGATCAACATCTGCCCGGTAGAAGTCGGTAGATGACTACCTAGTACTCACAATCAGCATCTGCCGGGCGCGGTAGAAGTCGGAAGAGGCTTGTCAGTTGTCTAGTTCTTACGAGCATCATCTATGTATAGACGGTGGTATAAGACTGTCTAGTAGGACTCACGATCAGCACCTGCCGTGCGCGGTAGAAATCGGTAGAGGACTGCCTAGTACTCACAATCAGCATCCGCCGTGCGCGGTAGAAGGCGGTAGAGGACTGTCTAATACAATCAGCATCTGCCGGGCGCGGTAGAAGTCGGTGGAGGACTACCTAGTACTTACGATCAGCATCTGCCGGGCGCGGTAGAAGTCGGTAGAGGACTGTCTAGTACTCACAATCAGCATCTGCCGAGCGGTAGAAGTCGGTAGAGGACTACCTAGTACTTACGATCAGCATCTGCCGGGCCCGGTAGAAGTCGGTGGAGGACTACCTAGTACTCACAATCAGCATCTGCCGGGCGCGGTAGACGGCACGGACGGTGCCGCAGATGACTACACTGCTCTTCTTCTGCTGTGGGATGTTGCGATCCTCAGCGTCAGGAAACAGGATCACAGCGCCTGCGGAGGAGAGCAACATATTATAGAGACTTTATAGAGAAAAATTATTATATTATTTTTATTATATAGAAAAAAGCTTCCTGGGGTCACGGGGAAGATAATCAAAACGCCTGTAGAAGAGAGAAAAAGATCGCACCACATAGAAGAAGATCGTCACAGCGGGTGATCACAGATCGAGACTGAGAAAATAATAGCTCATCTGGACCGTAAGAAACAGAATCACGGTACTTGCAGATGGAACTAGATCACTATTTTTCACAGCGAGTAACGCCAAGAACTTGGTAACAGGAGGCGCCCATATGCACACAGCCATAGACCACTATATATCCAGATATATAGTGGTCCATGACACAGCACATTGTAGCCCGTAGCGGTTTATATGGTGGGTGCTTACTGGTCAGTGGTTTGTGATTCATGAACGACCGGTAGATTCTAATTCAGTCATTGATTCAATGTCATTGGTTCAGGCGATTTAGAGCCATTTGATTTAGTCAGTCATTCATTCATAGTTTTCACTCATTCATTTAATTTTCATTCATACTCAAATTCATTCAGTCAAACTTATTCATATTCAGTTATTCCATATTCATTCATTTGTATTTATTCGCATTCATTCATTCATCCATGCTTTGATTCATTCATTCATTCATTCATTCATTCATTCATTCATTCATTCATTCATTCATTCATTCATTCATTAACCCGCGAGTTGCTGGGGGGGGGGCGTTAAACGCCCCCACTTTTTTCGCTGGGCCATAGCATAAAAACGGCGCGCCGCAGGCGCGCCAAATTTTGGGTACCTGTAGGGAATTGATTCAAGTTTATTGTGACAAAGTTTCAAAAAAATCGGTCGGAAAATTTGTGAGATATCGAGGTTTTCGTGACGTCATGATTTCTGAGTTTTCGACCAAAAACGGCATATGTTCAAAAAAATCATATAAAATCACAGAATAGACATACAGACATGCCGTAAACGCCATTAGACTGCCAATACCATGATCAATCAAATGGCTATCTTCGATTATTGATTATCGTTCCGCATTTTCCAAAATCTGGAACTGAATCTTGGCAATTTTTCGTGACTACCTCACGACCATGATACATGAATTTCTTAAATTGAACTTTTTGAGTCAAACACGTACACATATGATAAAATGAATGTCACCATCGTGTTCTACGCCCCAAATTACCTATAATACCTGTGTCACAGGCTGCGAATATCAGTTTTGATTTTCGGGCATATGTGCCTACCCGGTTGACCTGACCTTGACCCTGACCTATGCTTGACTGACCCTTATATGGAGCTGACACTCTTGTAGGCCTTATAAGATGGATTGTGCACCGTTTTGACAGAGTTTATGGCGAGAGGCGCCCATTGTGAAGTCCTGAAGTCCATGCTACTGAAAGCCCGATTTCAGGTGTTTGACCTGACCTTGACCCGACCTATGACCTCAAAATTCAACTTTAAAGTACTCATCTGAAGCGTCTCGTCGCGCTCTTTCGTTTGCCGCCTCGTGCGTTTCGCTGCGCCTTTTGGTTCTCGAGTTATCGGCTGGGGGCGTTTAACGCCCCCCCCCCAGCAAACGGTGGGTGGCGAAATACCCCAGCAACTGCCGGGTTAATTCATTCATTCATTCATTCATTATCTCTTTGATTCATTCATTTCTAGCAATTTGCGCCATCCCTAGATATTCATAGTCATTATCAATCTACTGCGACTGCTACCAATCAAATAGACATGATGCATCCCACCATTTTCCTTCTCAAATACCCTCCCCCACCTTTCCCCACCTTCCCTCACCTTTCCCCCACTTACCCGTTCTCTGCATCACCAGTTTGACGTTGCCCTGGACGATCTTGTGATGGTGTATGGATATCTCCATCGAGTTGGTAACATGACCCGGCTCGTGGGGGTAGTACCGGTGTACAAGCTCGTTGATGATCATCTCAGTTGCCGCCTGGGTGTCGGGGGGGGGGGGTAGATAAAGGTCAGGGAAGGGAAGGTCGGGCTAAGAGGAGCCAAGAGACGTCCGTTTTCGACGTTTCTAAGAGACGAAGAGACGACGTTTCCAGAGACGTCATTCGTCAGATCCCACTTTTCAGAGAGGCTCCCAGGGCAAATACATGATAATTCAGGTGGGAAAAAGTCGGACATCAAGAGATCGGGTTTTGAGAAAATCAATCCACAAGTCAAATTCGAACGAAAAAAAAATCAAAGGAAAAACCTAAACGAATCGACACAACAAAGAATGAACGGAGAGGCAAACTGGGAAGCTTCGCCATATACCTACGGCGTCAGAGGCAACAAAAATGCACTAAGGAAATAGAACAGTGATGTTCCACACCAGTTCAATTTAGCTAGACGTATGTTGCGTTCAGGCAACATAAATGATCACACCGTAACATGACCCTGTAGCAGAGGCGGATCCAGCTCAGAGTTTGGGGGAAGGGGGGCACACCATAACAATTTATCGATTCTTTCCATGCCTCGTCCATAGGCGTAATGTTAAAATTATGCCGTTTGGGGGGGGGGGGGGCAAATACACATTTTGCCCCCCCCCCCTGGATCCGCCACTGCCCTGTAGTGGCCGGCCCACCCACCTGTATGTTCTCAGAGTTCTCCTCGGATCCCTTGATGAACAGGGCCGTGTATTGGTTCGATGATTTGGCCTTTGGGTTCACCTGCGGAGGGCAGACGGATTTTGTGATACATCACCACGGTTAGGAGTGCATTTTACTCCGGCAAGGCTTACTATACTGGTTTACGTATACTGGTATTTACAACGTAGCTTATATGTATTGTATTATATATACGATCGTGGGCGATTCACACATGGCGTGGCTGTGTAGGTACAGATAGTTACGAACACATTGAACATAGGTAATGCGTTAAGTATTCCGTCTTTCTTTATTACGTTAACGTTAGTCATTCAAACTACACTTCACCATTTATAACGTCAGCGTTAGTTTCACAGCACAATATACCAAGCAAAACGGTATCAAATCCTACTCATAACCATTATATATTATTAACCACATTTCAGCTTCATAGCCAGTATAACTTTTGTTACAACACTAAAGATCAGCCTTACATTGACCCCCAAAAGCTGTTAAACATAGAACCCGGGAGCCTGTCATCGATCCTGTGACATCACCGAACACCTTTACCCAGATCCACGGCATTGAGATGTTTCCACGGACCACGACCCTGACACAGTTTTACTGACCTCGCCCCAAATCCTACTGACTTCGCCCAAATCACTACTGACTTCGCCCAAATTTCTACTGATCTCGCCCCAGATTCTATCGACTTAGCCCCAGTGTCTACCGACTTAGTCCCAGTTTCTACAGTCTTAGCCCCAGTTTCTACCGTCTTAGCCCCAGTTTCTACCGTCTTAGCCCCAGTTTCTACCGTCTTAGCCCCAGTTTCTACCGTCTTAGCCCCAGTTTCTACCGTCTTAGCCCCAGTGTCTACCGACTTAGCCCCAGTTTCTACCGACTTAGCCCCAGTTTCTACCGTCTTAGCCCCAGTTTCTACCGACTTAGCCCCAGATTCTACCGACCTTGACGCCGAACCGATTCTCTGCCCACTCGATGTGCGTTTTCCACGGGTCCGGGATGTCCTTGGTTTCTCTCAGTGTTCCGTTCCGGTGCAGAGGGTGGGAGTGGGGCAGAGTGACGATAAACACCAGCGGCTGAAGAAGCTGTGGGCAGAGCAGCGGAGCCGTGAAACAGAGAATGGGAGTGAGGCAGAGTGACGATAAACACCAGAGGCTGGAGCAGCTGTGGGTAGAGCAGCGGAGCGGTTAGACAGAGGGTGGGAGTGAGGCAGAGTGACGATGAAGACCAGCGGCTGAAGAAGCTGTGGGGAGAGCAGCAGAGCGGTTAGACAGAGGGTGGGAGTGGGGTAACACGACTAGCATGCTAAATGCAGTGGAAGATAAGACATATTTTCCATCTGGCCACAATTTGTCTACAGTTTTCGGCCAGACTAAAAAAAAAAAAAACCTAACTCCACGCAACCCAATCTAGCATCTCTCAAGACACTGGCATTTAGCGCCGATAAAACATTTTAAAAAGGTAAGATGGATAAACCTGTCTCTGACAATCATTTTTTTTTCACGATGAAAATTTCCGCCGTTCTGCAGGGTGTAGGACGTAGGTTACGAATTAGTGGCTGGTTCCTGTCACCCCTTCTAGATGTATTTAGCTGCGCAATAAATTAGTGGCCGGTTCCACTCACCCGTACGCCGATGCGCGCGTACTCGATGTTGGGGATCTCCCCGGATAGAGACACGCAGTTGGATTTGTCGCAGTCAGCCTGCTTGTTGCAGTCAGGGAAATGGATATGACAGTCTGAAACACAAACAAACATATCATAACTTGGATATGGCAGTCTGAAACACAAACAGACGTAACTTGGATATGGCAGTCTGAAACACAAACAGACATAACTTGGATATGGCAGTCTGAAACACAAACAGACGTAACTTGGATATGGCAGTCTGAAACACAAACAGACTTAACTTGGATATGACAGTCTAAAACACAAACAGACAACTTGGATATGACAGTCTGAAACACAAACAACATAACTTAGATATGGCAGTCTGAAACATAAACAGACATAACTTGGGTATGACAGTCTGAAACACAAACAGACATAACTTGGATATGACAGTCTGAAATATAAACAGACAACTTGGATATGGCAGTCTGAAACATAAAAAACATAACTTTGATATGGCAGTCTATAACACAAAAAGACATAACTTGGATATGGCAGTCTGAAACACAAACATACATAACTTGGATAGAAACACAAACAGACGTAACTTGGATATGACAGTCTGAAACATAAACAGACAAACAAACATGGAAGTCTCAGTCTGAAACAGACAAACGTAAATATGGATATGACAGTCTGACACACAACCAAAGAAACATAACTCGATGTGTTGATTGCGATGATATTTTGAGGTAAGTGGTTAAGCGTTCTGAGGAATATCATCATGAGAAGTATGCGCATCTGGCTGACCTTATCCTCACTTCTGTATGGAAATATGAAATTGCCAAAATAAATTACTGTATTAAAAATCGAGATATTTCGAGCACAGCTCTTCGTCGGTTATTGACTTTTGATGCGAAAGCATAGCTAAACAAGCTATTGGAACACTAGAGTCTAGAGTTAGACCCATTATCTGAAATATAGGTGAAAATACGTAAATTAAATAGGAATGGTGCATATACAATATACATATTTGGAAATAGAAGTACCCTAGAATAGTTACAAAAACATCATCGACACTTGGGAAGTTGACACTGCTCAACACAACAGAAAACAGAAAAACCGTGGCAAATGACGTTGATGGATTGCCCGCAAACTTTAAAAAAAAAAATGCAACTTAAGCAGGGCCTTTCAATGGCTACAACAAAAAAATTGATCGATAGGTTTTATAGGGCATTTACGCTTTAGATAATTTCCATAATCAGAGTTACTGACTTGTCCGATTGGAGAGGTCCTTGCTGCATTTTCCGCCTACGCCGATCATGTGACTATGGTCGGTATAGCTGACGTCCACCTTTAGAGACGCTCGGTTCATGTTCTGGAACGAAAATATCGACCTTATTGACTGGTGTTGTAAAGGTCAAACTAACGAGGCATCTATCACTCAACAGCGCTGTCAAATATTTATGTGAATTATGTAATCTTGCAACACAAGTTTAGTTTATGTTTCATCGTAGCCACAGCAGCCATCACACACTTCTGTTAAAGATTATGGGAAAAAGTCATCGATAGGTACATATGCACAAGTATTCAACCGTAATAAAACTATAAGAAACCTTAGCTGACACCCGCTGATTATAGATGCAATTATTCAAGGCTCACTTTTTGCAATTACCGACAAGTTATAGCTACCAATCAGGCAAATCATTGAGTGCCATGCTTCTCATATAGGCATAGGAAAGACATGGCGACAGTGTCGTCCTTAAAATTACACCAGTGACTGACGTTGACCTCACCCTTATTCCGAGCTCGCGGTGGATGATGGACCGGGCCGCGTCCACGTCACTAGAGAGACCGATGACACGAACCTGGGGGTCTGACCGCCGGCCACGTCAGTGACGTCACGTACCACCATCAGTGACGTCACATAACACCATCAGTGACGTCACATAACACCATCAGTGACGTCACATAACATCATCAGTGACAGCGTATAATACATCAGTGACGACATATAATACACATTACACATATGACGTCAAATATCAGAACAGTGAGGTTACATGACTCATTGGTGACGTCATAAAATATGCCTGATGTCAAATAACAAATCAATGCAGTCATATGACACACCACTGACGTCATAAACTCATTAGGAACGTCAGACGATACATAAGTAACGTCATATTACATCAGTAACGTCATATTACATCAGTAACGTCATATTGCATCAGTAACGTCATACGTCACATACGTGACGTCATATGATACATCAGACGTTGTCATAACACACGAGTGAAGTCACTCGTGTGCTATGTAGGATACAGGCATCTCCGAATGAAGCACACCAGTGAGTTCATTTGACACATCAATGACGCCATATAACACGACACTACTCTCTTCAAACACTATCGTAGACATTCCGGTGTCGCCGTCCCCCCGCCTCTTACCTCGTTTTGAGGAGCAGTCTCTCGGCCACTGTATGCGAGTGTTGGTGTCGGATTCAATCTGTAATAAACCACAACAGGGGCGCTTGATGGACAGGAACAAGGCGATAAATACCAGGTGGCGTCATCTATTACATAGTTTCGAAATCTTTTCTTTTAAATAAACTTATCCTCAATGTGATAAAATATCCTAACACAATATAGTTACTATATTACAGACATTCTAAGAAAAAAGGGGCACCATTTACACGATTACATCACGAAAAACGTACACGTTACAGGTATGCTAGTGACTACGGCCTGGACAGGACCAAACACGTAGAGTCGCAGCGACACAGCAGCAGACCCGCAGTACAATACCCGTCCGTCATCAGAGCAGAGACGCATCTAACAACACAAATAAAAACCACACAAGGCATACAACGCAGGAATACAAAGACAAACAACACAAGCCATACAGCATAGCAATGCAACATACATACCTACTTACATAGAACACCATAGAATAGAGAGCACAAATTGAACGGGCTAGCCCGCCGAAACAGAATTATCACAGAAGAACAACTGTATAAAATGACAGAATAAGATGAAATGATAGGCTGCTAGGAAAGGATGATAGGATGAGAAAAAAATGATAGAATACAGTCCCATCAGGTTCAAAAGGACACACCTATCAAGTTTCTATCCTGAGCGCACCTCAAAAAACACACTGAACACAGAAAAGCGACAGAGCCATTTTTTATGAGCAGAGGTGCTTCCGGCTATTGCATTCACGAGACACTTGTGAGAATTTTCCAGCAACGGCCATATAGTGCGGCGGGGCGAATGCAAATTGTAAACGCAACAGTGTTTCTAAAAAGTAGTAAAGTGACCATTAAGATAGTAACAACTAAAATGCAGACCCGCAATATTTAAATCGTAGGATTTCGTTCAGCTTTTCATTAGAATGAAATAAGCCATCGTGTGGGCATATTTGAAAAATAGCCTAGATGAGCCTAAAATAGCCTTATTAGTAGCCTAAAATCATAGACGAGCCCGTGTGTCAACATCATTATCAAAGAGAAAAAGTCAATCGGTCGTCGCTGTCCCTCGACATTTAAAGCCACTGACGAGACTGATCAATTTGCCTTTAAATCATCAGAACAATTTTTCGGCAAGGCATCTTGAATTTTTAGTCTTTGCATTAGCCCTTTGACATGTACTGGGCAATTATGGTCGCATTGATTTAATAATGGTCATTTGTATCAGGCTCAAACGGAAATGCACACACATTAATTTGCCTGATAAAGGTCGTATAACCTAAGGTCATCTATCAAGGGGCCTAAACAGCGTTTCAGTAGGCAAGGGCAGGCAATCTTCAATGTGTCAACATTTATTAGAGTAACAGGTACCATCATTTCGCCTTACCTTCATAAAGAACTCCTCCACGGTAACGGGAGATCCTGCGAAACGGGAGACAGAGTGTCACAAAATAGGGATATAAAATCTCACTATGGGATATAAAATCTCACAAGGGATATAAAATCTCACGATCCGGGTGCTGTCGCCCCAAACTCACAGGCTAACACGCACAACAGTTTATCACAATGGGTTAACGCACACACGAGACAGTTGTCAAAAGAAAAGTGTTTATGAATGATAACTGAGCGACTGCATGAAGATATGCAGAAGCGTAATCCAAGGAAATTTGGAGAACGCATCGTTGTCGTTTTACGTAGGCCTGGTAGGTCCCAAAACCTACCAATAATAGCGATATTTTAACATTCGCCCTATTTATCACATTACGCAATAAAATGTTTCAATATCATCAAATTAGGATTGCAACAAGTATGAATGATAACCATATTGTGCTCATGTCTAAAAGATGGCCGAAAAATGAAATCCATGATGAGAGGCAGAGGAGCAAAATCTAAAATCTTCCATTGTGTGTCTGGATTTTATTTTTCGGACCTTTTTGACATGACCACGAGGTTATCGTTCATAGTTGCCGCAATCATCATCATAACAATGCTGAAAATAACGTTTCAAGCCATCAAAACTAATGAGAATTGCCATAAGAGCTCTACAGACTAATTTCGAACAGTGAACCCATAAAAATTATATTTAGAACCTTTTTGGAAAGCAAGTCTCCGCAGGGTTCAATACCACCTTTACTAATCCGCCATTTAGGGGGTTGGGGGGGAATGATGAGAATCCTAACATGCAGCTATGAGGACGTATGGTAGTGTTTTTCGGAATTTGTGAAAAGGGCCAAATGTTGACGAAACCCTCCCAAGGATTATATGACAGGAATAATGTCTCTTTTACAGACCGCTGAATATTGCATATTGCACATTGCAGATCTAATGTTAACAGTGGCGGATCCAGGGGAGGGCAAATGGGCATTTGCCCTCCCCAAAGCCAAATCGTGTGGGCAAGACTATCTTTTTGCCCCTCCCAAAGCATGTAGCGATGAGCAAATCTAATACGGCGTCGATGCCTATATGGACGAAAAGCAGGGCTTCTTTCCGTGACGGCCATTCCGAAGGAAGGAGCTGACCACTGGCTGCTGATATTTTGGGTCGATATGCTGATATTAGATTGAACCCCCTGAACTGAATGCATGCATAAGCATATGCAGTGTGGCCAATGGCCATGGTGTGGGGTAACACGGGGCAAGATGCCCAGTCGGGTAAGACGCCCACCGCCCTACCTAGGTACAGGGTGGGGCAGCATAATCGGGAATGCTTTTTGGGCTCTGGTCATGAGTAGGCATGGCATTATTTTGATAAATTATATCATGGCAATGAAACGCCCAAAAGTTGTGCATCATCTGACATGACTACATCCATGAGCATGCAACTTCCTGGAAAAGAGCAGCAAAATAGTTCGACGGTGCTCCAAGTGCTTTGCGCGCGCCCATAGACACTAATGTTAAACGAGTAAAACAAGAACATTTTGTTTAAAACAATGCCATTCCACGTAAAGGTTGCTGGACAGATCAACGTGTTATCACGGACGATAAGGATTGTGTGGGGATACTTAGGACAAAAAGTTAACGTAATCGTCGTAAAATAACTCTTAGCAGAGGACATACAAGATGACTCACTTGAATATAAGGAAGAAGCTCTTGAGCATATTAAAAAGAAACAATGTTCAAAACTTCAGCGACCAAAAATCTTATCACCGACTGGAATACGATAAAAAAGAATGGCATGCCATATAGGGGATTGTATCGAGAATATTGCAGCGGTCATGCAAAGTAAACATCCTGTTGAGGTGATGGACCTATGGGTGGTCTTCAAGGGAGGTGCACGTGGTGCACCCTACTTCATCGAGCCCGGATAAAACGAGCACCTCTGGTAAATACATCCACACTCTGGCAGACTCACGTGGAGTCGTCGGAAGAGAGGATCACTGACGGTCCAGATCACGTCTTACGAGGACTCTGTCCGTGCTGGTACTGCAGTGAGGACGACATGTTATTGTGTAGGGCACCTCCACCTGAGATGAACCAAAAACTTCTGGTCCTTCAACTCCGCCGATTTAAATCCGACCAAATTCTTTATATGGAGCGTTTTTTGGTAGAAGTTTAATGAACAACTTATCATCAGTAAAAACGGTCTTCAGTTCAGTTCAATGTATTTCGAATCATTCCATTGCATGGTTTAGTATTTGATTCGATCACACACACAAAAGACATGGTACACCTAGCCCGTCCCCCCCCCCACACACACACGTACACGCACACATGCACAAACACTGCCGCAGTGGACTGATGAGTGCAGAGCAGCCAGCGCGTCACAATTTTCACGGATATGACAGAAGGCAAAAGCGCTAGGCAGCAAGGTGGCGAAGAAACTCAGCGTGTGTTCCAGAGCTAGTGGTGGTGGGTGGGAGGTGGTTCCAGGAGGTTGCCGCTCGGTAGGAAAAAGCTCGTCTCGACATTGATAAGCGATAATTTGGTAACTCTAATGCACCCGACAGCGTGGAGCGTGTGGCGCGCGCAGACAGCCGCCCGTGTTGTGAACAAAGTGCGTAATGCCGCGGGAGCGAGCGGGTCCTTCAGCGCTCTGAAAACACGAATGTTGTCGCGATAGGTGACTAAATCCGTGATTTTGGGCCAGCCCAGTGCAGACAACACGGGGGAAATGTGATCACGGTGTTTCGCCCCAGATACGATTCTAGCTGCGAAATTAATGACTTTCTGCACCCGCTTGAGGTGACAACCTACAGCCCCGCCCCAGACTGAGAGGCAGTAAATGATGTGGGGGAAGACATGACATTGAATGAGAAGTTTCAAAACATCAGCTGAGAGGTGATGTCGAATTTTGTAGAGAGAAATAAGGACGGCATTGCATTTTTTGACGACACTTGAAATGTGCTTTTCCCAGGATAGGCTGGGATCAATGGTTACACCTAGCATCTTCACTTGAGAAGATGGCTTGAGTACATGTCCCGGTAGGTTTAAATGGAAAGCTGAGGCTTTCTTCAGGTTCTGGGGGGTGCTAGAAATGAGAAGGCTAGTCTTCGATGGGTTCATTTTCAAAGAGTTTGACGTGAAGTAGTTGAGAACAGCACTGAGGCTTTCCTCCTGTCTCGCTTTTAGGGTAGACAGAGATGCGGGGTCGGTGGAATCTAGTAACTGTGTGTCGTCGGCATAAGAAACCAAGCGTCCGTGGGGAACATATGCTGGAAGATCATTTGTGAAGATGCTGAAGAGGATGGGACCAACTAAGGAGCCCTGTGGAACACCGTGAGACAGAGGCAAAGATAGAGACCCGCCTCTCACTACCTGTTGCCGACCAGACAGGTAGCTTCGGAACCAATTCGGATCTATTCCATACCAGCAGAGTTTCGTAAGGAGGACGTCGTGATCAACGCTATCAAAAGCGCGGCTCAAGTCAATTGAAGTTACAGCTACGATGTCACCCTCGTCGATGCGCCGCGTCATCCACTCGACAGCATCGGTCAAAGCATCCTCCGTCGAGTGAGCAGCTCTATATGCATATTGCGAATTGACCAACAGGTGATTAGTAGCAAGAAAGGACGACAGCTGCATACAAACAACTTTTTCACATAACTTCGAGAGCACCGACAGGAGGGAGATGGGCCGGAAATTACTCGGGTTATCTATGTCGCCGGACTTATGAAGTGGTACGACGGTCGCGAGTTTCCATGATAATGGAAAATGACATGATATTAACGATGCATTCACGATATGCAGCAAGTGTGGACCAATCACAGGAAAACATGCTCTGATTGCGTGTAGTGGCACACCGTCATGCCCCACTGCTCTAGATGCAGACAACTTTCGCAACGCCAAAGACAGTTCTGATAGTGTAGCCGGCTTCAGGCGCAGACCCGCTGACGTCACACGCGGCGGCCTTGGCGGGAGCCGAGAGGGACCGCTGACGGCCAGCTCCGCAGCAATTTTCGATCCGACGGTGGCGAAATGACGATTGAACTCATCTGCCTGTTCTGTCGGCATCCCACATATGCCTTTTTTACCCCCACACGCAGGACGCACCGCAAATTCAGATATGTTGCGCCAAAAAGATCGTCGATCAGATAACAAGTGAGCTGACAAAAAGTCGCGTTTACTTTTTAATAGACGCCCTTTCACAAGGTTCCGCAATCTCCGGTACACATCTCTATCATCGACGGATCGAGAACGTTGCCATGTACGGAAAGCCGTATCTCTTTCACGCATGAGTTGTTTAAGCTCTTCATTATCCTCTATCCAGGGGCACCGTGGTCGACGAGGGGTTACAGTTTTTAGGGGGCAGTGAGTGTCCACAACCTTCCACCAGATTTAGAAAAGCGGCTAATTTCTTGTCCACGCTATCCGCGCTGTACATTTCACCCCAGTCTGATAGTAGCAAAGATAGGCAAACGGCATCCCAATTCACTTTCCGCCAGGGACGTGCCTTGAACGGGGACGGCCGACGGCTCTGACGACGGAGCTGGAGCTATATTTTTAAATTCATGACCAAATAATCCCGTTTGATATTTATTCCCGATTATGCTGCCCACCCTGTATATTCGAAATTACCTAAGCAATCCACAGTTTTGTCATTTGTTGGGAGCCTCATTGCTGTGGAGCGTTCCGCGTAAAAAAACGGCGACGTGCCTAGCCGCCATTTTATACCTATTTTTTGCACATGTTCTGAAAATGTCAGACCAAGGTCTCTCAAGGTCAGGAAGTCACTAAGCTGTACGTCAAGTGACATAACCTAAAAACAGTTCCAATGCTTGCCATAGCTAAACCGAGTGACGGATCGCTTTGAAACATTCAGCAGTTAATAAGGGTAACAGTACCTACGTACAAATTGTTAGTCACATGATTTTTATATCGATGACCTAGGGCTAGGTCATTTTTGCGACCTCTCTACTATAAGTCAATAAGAGAAAATTGAAAGGCACCTTTTTTGGGCAAACCTCCTGTCCGGTAGCTCAGTTGGTAAAGCAGTGGACTCCCGGTAGTGAGAGCCCGGGTTTGAGTCGCTCCGGCGCTCGATATTTGAGACTCCTGACGGGGATGGTCTGAGGTTGGTGGGAGCAGCCGCAGCCATTCAAAGTCAGGAGTGGGACAGGCCGTGTCCGGCTTCGAAGGGCACGTAAAACATTGGCATCGTTAAACGTTAAACTAAATTCTCCTGTCACCCGGAATTACGCGATCGGACGGTAGGGGTCGGGATCTACGCAACAAGCTCTGCTTAGCGTAGGTCCAGCTCCCGTCAATCCGCCCTTTCAAACATTCGTGCTAAATTTATAAGAAACGTCACCCTTAACAATACCGAGTTACAACCTAAACAGCATACAGTGAACCGGAAAATAGCACCCGTGACCCGGGCCCCTCCTTATGTCCCTGAGCTCATCTCAGGTCACGAAAGATATGCAATAGTTTGCAGCGATTCGCTAATAACTTCTGCTGGAGGCATTCTAGAGCAATAGAAACACCTTAGATGCGTTCAGCTTTACGATACGGATCGACTGATATGCAATACGACCTTTTCCGGTCAGGTCATGACTTGACCAAATGTCAAAGTTGTAAGTTCACTTTTTAAGATCAAATTATAACTCATTCGACGCGCCTTCGCGAGAGGAACACGATGCCGGTAAAAGTAAGATCGCACAAGGTTTGATTCAAAAGTTATCGCAGAAAATCCGTTCCCGTAAAAATAGTATATATTATGGCAGTTTCCCCTGGAGGCTAAACCGTTGATCTTAGGTCCAATCTGAGCGAATTATGCAGAAAGAGCAGTAACAGTGCTATCAAATTAGCTTTTCTGGGGCGCTCTAGCTCTATTCGTTTCCGAGTTATGCGCCAGTTCTTCAAAAATTGTCGAAACTGGACCTAAATATGTATTATCGGGATTTGGCCTTTGATGGGCCCTGGTGATCGGACATCTGACACCTTAAAAGTGACTGGGGTAATTTGGTCATTATGTTTGACACTCTTTCAAACGCCGCCTTCCGCGTGTTGCTACGTGGCCCAGGAGCCGAGTTAGAAGGGATATGGACGCTCAAACATCCCCCAGGGGCGTGAAAATCCAGGAGCCCCAGCGCGGCTGGGCACGGGTTAACATAAGCCATTTTACACTATCTTACGGTAAGATGGTGTAACTGGCGTTGTGAAGTAACTTGGTCACTGGCGCGGTGGTGGGTCGGAGTCGCCGATGGTCGGCTAAACTTTTGCCCTCCCCAAACGGATCGGCTGGATCCGCCCCTGAATGTTAAAGGTCAGCATACCACGTTCGCGAGCATCGAGGATTGACAAAACCCATAGCAATGGGCACTGGGCATGCACATATGCCTATAAAAATACCACATTGTACACCTCCTTCAGGTAAAATCTTCTCTTCAAGTCCTACTCATATCAGGTATATCAATCACTAAGCAAATAACCAAATCACCATGAAGTGCATCATCCGATTGAATAAGTCTCATGCCCCTTTCCGGTGATTCATCAGCCGAACAGATAAGCAGATCAGCAACGAAGTAAGGTGTTAGCCAGCTCGAAACACTAGCGGCACTAGCAGCCGCATGCACGAGTGATGAGTGCAGCACCTTAGCAGTTAGCACGGGGAATTCGAGCGTTACCTCTGTCAGTGTGTGTAACTACACCGACGACACCCGACTATCGTCGATAATTTTAGCTGCCCCCCCCCCCTATCTGGCGGTTGGGAGTGCACGCTACCCCTCCCCTTTTTCCTGGCGCCGATAGTGATACGAAGGCAGTGGCGGATCCAGGGGGGAGGGGAAATGGACATTTGCCCCTCCCAAACGGCATAATTTTAACATTACGCCTATGGACGAGGCATGGAAAGAATCGATAAATTGTTATGGTTTGCCCCCCCCCCCCAAAAAAAAACTCTGACCTGGATCCACCTCTGTACGAAGGCGACGAATCATTCGCCAATGAACCAATGGCAGTGAAGTACGCCGTTTGGCTAGCATTAGCAAACATTTGCCGGCACACTGTTTGAGGAGCAATCTGTATCTGATCTGGCTGCTTGAGATTCAAAATCAAGTATATGTACACTCGTAAGGCGCGCACTGACCGCTCGATCGGCAATCATAACATTATCATATGGCGTGGCTCGAGTATGAATGCGTAATTTTAACTGCGAATCATGCATAGTTAACCTTCCAGGCGGTGGGGGGGGGGGCATTTTTTGCTCCCCTCCTTTAATTTTTCGATATATCTCGAGAACCGCTGCGCCCATCGTCACCAAACTTTCAGTACCCTCCCGGGAGTAGCTAGCGTACATGGTGACCAAAATTTCTTCCAAAGGCTATGATAGATTGGCCGCTAATGACGTCAGAGTGACGTCATTTCTGCCATTTTCGACCCAAAAAAAGGTTTCGCGGGAAGAGCTGTCAGGCCTACAGCTTTAGAGATACAGAAAAATGTTTCAGACATAACCCGCGCGGGGCTGGGGTCTCCAGCCGAACGCGCGGGGCTGGGGGGGGGGGGGGTAAATTTTACCCCCCCTGTTATCTCCCGAACTAATGGTCCGATTTGGAAAATTCAAACGCCAATCGAAAGCTCTCATCACGAACTACTAAAAACATGTACTTAATTTAAAGTTTGAGGTCAAGGTCAAGGTCAGGTCAAGGGTACAAATTGCAAGTTTCTACAGTATCGGCCTTGCACCGTAGTTGCCGAAGAATGGAGTCATGGACTGAGACTGATCGCCCAAAAGGTGTTCTTAGGCTACCAAGACAATATTCGTTGCATACAATATCATTCAGAGGTCAAGGTCAAGGTCAGGTCAGGTCAGGTCAGGTCACCAAAAAAACAAAATATAGAAAAGGGCATGCGCGACACATGTTTTATTGGTCATTTTACTCATAGAATTCAATAGGCACACTCAATAAGTGATATGGACCACCTCTGGATGAATTTCAGGTCGAGGTCAGGTCAAGGTCAGGTCAAGTGAGGTCAAATTTTGAAGTTGGTTGTTAAGGCCTAAAAAGGTGTCTATCTGATGCAGTTTTTCACGGCGAATCGAATGGTGCTATTTTTGTTTCCGTGCGAGGTCTAGAACTTCCAAAAAAGTCATTTTTCAAAAAAATTGTGTGTCGTGACGTCATAAAATTTTGAATAACTCCCACACTTTTGAACCGATTCTTCTAAAATTTGGTATGTAGGTGCACATAGACCACTTCTCTGATATATATTCCGGTTTTTTCGATAGACTCAGAATTTTGGATTTTATAATGATTTTCCCAAAAAAGTCAGTTTTTTGAAAAAAAATTTGGGCCAAAATCCAAAATTTTCAAAAAACCGAGATAGCCATTTGATAGACAAAGTAAAATTACGTATAACTTTTTTGTTACGTCTTGATTCCTTTAAAAATGAAGATGTTAGCGGCGTTTGAACTTTTGCCGTTTTTGAGGCGAAAATGGCGAACATGACGTCACTAAAACGTCAATTTCTCAAAAAAATTCCGACGGATTTCGCTCAAATTTTGAGGGCACGTGTCAAATTGATGTAAGAAAAGGTACTGAAAGTTTGGCGGCGCTGCGCGCCGCCGTTTTCGAGATATCGCAAAAATTCGCGAGGGGGGTAAAATTTACCCCCCAGCCCCGCGCGGGATAAAAGGTGCGGAATCAAGAGTGCTATAAAACTACTATTTCAATTTTTCAATTTTTTTTATTTTGACCCCAAAAAATCAAAATATTAGCCGAAAAATCCAAAAGGTTTTTTGAATTAAAAAAAAAACGGAATATATTAGATAGTCCCTATCGCCGTCTATCTACATACCAAATTTGAGATCGATACCTCTTTTTTTGGCCAAGTTATAGCGAAAAAACTGTTCAAAATTGATGACGTCAAATTTTCAAACTCAATTTTTAGCAATCCTAGACCTCGTAGCGCAAAACAAAGACCACCATTACACTCCCCATGACAAGCTGCATCGAATCAATACCTATTTTATGCAAAAATATAAACTTTGAAACTTGACCCTTTTTTACCTGACCTTGACCTGACCTCCACTAGAAAGTGACCTAAACCGTACCTGATGGTCTTATAACCAACACCAATGAGTTGGAAATGAAAAACTGGCCATAAAACATGCATCGCACAACCTTAGTAAAGTTGGGTTCATGTGGTGACCCTTGGTGACCTGACCTATGACCTGACCTGGTATGACCAGTGACCTCTAATAGCAACATATGTACTAGACAACTGACGCCTTATCGCTGATTTTCGACAAAATGCGTTTTACTCGATGTTATAGCGCTTTCCCTAGAAGCCCCGTGAACAGTGAAACATTTTATCTTTGGCCTGACCTGTGACGTCATCGGTGACCCCGAGGTCAATAAAATTTGGTTTCCCTGAACAAATTTGACAGGGCTATCGAACGCTGTTTGAATTTTCCGGATCCGTCCAGTAGTTTCGGAGATACGGGGGGGGGGGGCAAAAAAATGCTCCCCCACCCACCGCGCGGAAGGTGGCCGGGAGCCCCACCGCCTGCCGGGTTAACCCTCGCCAGACCAGGGCCTTTTTCATAACGCGGACGGCCGGCCGGGGGGAGGGGGTAAACGACCCCCTGGCGATTGGCTCCTATGGCACTTAGAAACACCAAATTTATAGGGTAGATGGGTACATGGGGTATCTCGTCTCTGTGCAAATTTGGTTGCTCTAGGTCAATATGTAGTTTTTTTTTGGGAAAACGAAAAGCACCAGTGAACTCAGAACATCCGTGTGCATCGAATGGTACACTTTGGGGCCAGTTTAGGTCAACATATAATTTTCCTAATTGTTCAGTGAACTTAAATTAATTAATTAAGCTTAGTTTGACCAAATTGCATCATATGGCATACCTATCATTCGATTTAGTTGATCATAAGGAACACAATGACACCATTTTTGAAGCTCTAGTCTCATTGTGTGCCAAGCTATTGGCAAAAATGAGTTTGACCTCATTTGACCTCAGAGTCGATGACCCGATTCAAGTGCTTTTTTTCAGCAAGAAAACATCGAATTCATCTTCAATATAGCTAAAACGACACAAAAAAGTTGAAATGGAGCATATTTTAACAATGAGCTATTCGGACAAATTTTCCTAGAAATTGCCGTGACTTCTAGGCTCTAGATGAGCTAAAGTCACTCGAACTTGGCAAACCTGAACGTAGAATATAAAACTCTGTGAGCTTAACAAACCCTGGCAGTTAGTCAAATCGATGAACAGCTCTAGATTTCATTGACAAAAGAGCGTATTTTCAGTGCCATTTTGACCACGCACCGGTTTTTGTGACATTGTGACCTGCCCCGAGGGCACTGGAACACAAAACTCCCGGGTCACATGTTAACCCTCGCCCGTATTGGTGTTTTTCCAGCCGCGAACGTATAAAGGGGGGGGGGGGGTCCGTTGGACCTCCCTTGCCGTTTCGCCCCTGATCGAGGTAGAGCTTCGCGGAAAAAACGAGCGTGTTGCCCGTGACGAGAGGAAGCCGATGGTACCCAATTTTAAGGTCCTAGCTCATCGGGTGACCTTCCAGGTCAGGTCAATGACCCAAAAGTCGGGAAAATCGGGACCTGTTAGAAAGTCGTAAGGCGTGGCTGTTATGGGGTTTTTCGGGGTGCTGATCACGAATATCATGTTAGTTTTGATCACAGATGATGTCTTCATGCATTTAGGCCAGGTCGGCTCAGGCCAGGTCAACCAGTAAGGTTATTCATAGTAGGTGGCAACCGCCTCTGACAGCTTCGTAACATGTTACGAAGGTACCAAAACTACTTCGTAAATGTTCATATGGTTGCTAAATTCGAATTCAGCTCCAAAAACTGGCCTAGGAACATGTAAAACTCGAAAAAGTGAACCGAGGTCATCAAAGGTCAATGACCTGACCTGACCTTCCGGTGACCTTGACACCTACCCTTATGCATGAGAGCAGCATCATATCCCATGTTTGAACGCTTAAAACCACGAAAAGACTGCAAACGCGCGGCTAATGCGAGCCGACATACGCCGAATCGCGATTCCGGCCAAACATGGTCTCGAAAAGTAGGTCAAAGGTCAGAGGTCATTAGGGTCAGGGTCATGAAAATTTTAGGGTAGGTGTAAAATTGATTACCGCGAGGGTACTGGAAGTTTCGTCGCGATCGGCCGCTTTCTACGCGAGTTATTCGCGAAAAACCGAGGGGGGTCCGTTCGACTCCCCCCCCCCCCTATACGGGCGAGGGTTAAATTGAGCTGCCCCAAGTTTAGTCTGAAATTTGCTGGCGCTAAGCCTATACGGTTCTTACGCTGTAAACGATAAACTCAGCGATTCCGTTGCCGCTAATATAGTCCAATTTTACCTTGACATTGAACCAGTTTTTGTAACTTGGTGACCTGACCGGAAATGGCACAGACCTGAAATTTTCAGGGAAGGTGCCAAAAGGTTGCCCCAGAGGATGTGACAAATTTGACACATTCACTTGTTCGCAAAAACCTTAGCGGGGGGGGGGGGGGTGCACCAACACCCCCTGGCCCGGCGAGGGTTAAAATAACCCCCTTACACCCCCTCAGAAAAAAACAGTATTTTTGAAATCACCGCTATGTGATGGCCATATAGAGCGAAATTGGTAGAAAAATCTGGAGAACTGGCGAATCTAGTGACTTTTTCCAAACGGGTGGCAGCATATGAGACGCCTGCTATAAGAATACCAGTATAACGCCTTTTGGGGCGACTAACGGAGCGAGCGAGAGGGTGGGCCTTGCACGTGCGAAATTGCGAGGGGTACCTCCAACTGACTTGTGCACGGCACCTTACTAACCGGTCTCTAGCGACGTGCCAAATTTGGGCACAATCGGCCCAGTCGTTCTCGAGATCTGGAAGCGGCACCCTGCACGTGCGCACGTGCAAAATGGGTCCCAACTGACTTGTGCACGGCACCCTACTAACCGGTCCCTAACTGTGTGCCAAATTGGAGCGCAATCGGTCGAGCCGTTCTCGAGATCTGGAAACGACCCCTGCACGTGCGCATGTGCAGTAGCACCCCAACTCTGGCACATGGATATGCAGTGCCTAGTGGGTGCCTACCTACATGCCAACTTTCAGCGCAATCGGCCAAGTAGTTACCGAGATATTGCAACAATTACAAAACGGACACCTCTTCGTTTTGCACGTGGCACGTGCATAAGGGGTCACCCACATGCATCAGGAATAGTCCAATACTTGGTAGAAGGAATGAAGCTACCCTACAAAAATTACCGCGTGTAAATCGGTCAAGTGGTTGCTGAGATATAAGCCTCGCAAAAGCGTGACCACGGCCGGCCGGCCGGCCGGCCGCTCATACTCAGAAATTTCCGTTAATCTAAGGAAAGACTACGCTCGCTTCGCTCGCTCCGTAACCAAATATGAAACTTACAAACAGGGAAAATCTTACCTTAGTACGGCCAAAAGCAACAAAGCAAGGCTCAACTAGCAATGAAAACCCGGAATGGCAGGCAGCCAGCCACTTGTGTCCCAGACTCGCTGACACTTGCAAACCACGTCACAGACTCACTAGCAGGCTCACGCCATTCTTCACAAATAGCATCAGTCCCTGCAGGCGCCAGACTATCAACTGTCGACTGATTGTGATAGGTATGCTGAAACTCTTCTCAGTCCTTACCTGGCCTGATCGAATCCCTTATCCATGGCGGTATCCTCCGTGCACTTTCCACGCTCATTTCACCCAACAGACTGAGAGCGGTATATAGGGCCTTGCTGAGAGCCAAGCTGAGAGCATTGAACCAACCAACCGACTCTTCACTGCCCCCCCCCCCCCCCCCGACTAACCTCCCCCCTCCACCAACGCCAGGCTGCAGGAGACAGCTCCGATACCAGACACCTTCGTTCATTCGAGATCGACGGGAATCCCTCTCCGCTCCCCCCCCCGCTGATCGCCCCCTTCCTCGCGTTCGACTCGTGAGAAAGTAGCCGCCCGAGGGCATCGATCCCCGGGGTCAACGACCTTGAGCGGACTGACTGACGTCGGCTGACTGACGGAGCGGGAAAGAGAGAGTGAGGGGAGTGAGAGAGAGGGAGGTAGAGAGAGCGGAAGAGAGGAAGTGAGAGAGGAGGTAGAGAGAGTGAGGGGAGGGAGTGAGAGAGATGGAGGTAGAGAGAGAGGAAGAGAAAGAGAGAGAGAGAGAGAGAGAGAGAGAGAGAGAGAGAGAGAGAGAGAGGGAAGCAGAACGTATGTGAAAGAGAGAGTGAGGAGAGGGAGTGACAGTGAGAGAGAGGGAGGTAGAGAGAGCGGAAGAGGAAGAGAGTGAGGGGAGGGAGTGAGAGAGAGGGAGGTAGAGAGAGCGGAAGAGAAAGAGAGTAAGGGGAGGGAGTGAGTGAGAGGGAGGTAGAGAGAGTGGAAGAGAAAGAGAGAGTGAGGGGTAGAAGAGAGAGAGAGGGAGGTAGAGAGAGTGGATGAGAAAGAGAGAGTGTAGAGAGGGAGTGAGAGGAGAGAGAGAGAGAGAGAGAGAGAGAGAGAGAGAGAGAGAGGGAGGGCGAAGAAAAAGAGAGAGAGTGGAGAGAGAGAAAAAGAATCGGGAGTGTAAGCTTGGGACAGTAAAAGACTGTTACCGCTTTCATAGCTCATTTGGCAACTTGGCGGCACCCGGCGAAGAGTCGTTGGGCGAGGGCTTATTCGTGTGTCGCTACTAAATTGTAATACAACCCTTAGTCGCCAGGTGAACACAGTAAAGAGCACCTGAAGTCATTCCGTTGAAGTCCGTCCAGCCCTCATATAAAATGCAGAAGCATTGCGTAAGCGTCATAAGAATGGCATGCATCATTAGTTTGAAAAACACATCATTCGAACATAGCATCAACTACATAAATGATTAAACCATACCATATGCATGCAAGTTGCATGCAATGCATGGCATACATATAATGTTAACCCGGCCGGGCCCGGGGGGTAATCCCAACCACCACAGCCCGGGGGGGGGGCGTTTTTCGCCCCCCCCCCCTGTCTAACTCCGTAAATAAGGGAGCTACGGAAACAAAAGCGATACCGAACGAAAGGTCCTTACGAGACGATTCTAATGCACCCAAAATTTTTGACCTCAGGTCAATTTTCAAGGTCAGAGGTCAAGATCAAAGGCCAAAACCGGCACATGCGTAGTGATCTCAAAATAAGCATTCTAGAGGACGGCAGGCTGCATCAAACCGGCAAAATTGGGTGTCAAACGAAAGAAGAGAATCTGAGGATTCTGAAAATGTGCTCCAAATCAAAGGTCAAGGTCAAGGTCACGCTCAAAATTGACCTCAAACTTGGCATTTTTTCGCACATCTTGCGTACTAACTTCCAAGATGTTTTGAAATGTTTTGAGGCTTATCAGTTCCCTATTTGTGGTTCATCTTACGATACAAGGCTGCTCAAAGGTCAAGGTCACAGAAGAGTATCCCTGCTAGAGGCTATTTCACTGATTCAAGTTAGTAATAATAGATAAGACAATTTTGCCATCCGGAAGCTCTAAATGAAGGCTTAGAGGAAAATAGATGCCAGATTCGTGATCAGCGGGTACAAATCCATCATAAACGACCTTTCATGTGTCAAGGTCAACCAGAGGTCATTCGAGGTCACATGAGGTCAACATGAAACTTGACCTTTTCCGAACAAAATATATATCATTCGACGCGGCTTGACAAGGCGAATGCGATGGTACCACTGCCGTAGCTCTAGGACCATTTTTGTCGAAGTTATTTGCGAAAAATTAAAACCACATTTCGGGGTCGTTGACCTGACCTCTGACCTCAGGTCACCGAAACTATTTTTCTATTTTTCCCTAGGTCAAACGCTACACAGCCGTGCTCGTAATTTGTCTTTATCTCTAAAACTCTATTTTTAGCAGCTATTTGAAGTTTGCGTCTGTGACGCCGAATTTTGCCGTGCAGGGGTCTAGAAAAATGGACCTTGTGACGTCATCAAGGGGGCTAGGTCCAACTTTTTTACTTCAGAAGATGTCAAATTGATGGGAGAAAAGGTACTGAAAGTTTCGCCTTCCTATCCCTAAGCGTTCGTGAGTTATCGCAAATATTCGCCAGGGGGGGGGGGCGAAAAACGCCCCCCCCCCGGGCCCGCGAGGGTTAAGGACGCATCGTAATCTTTTTGAACAAAGTGGATGTTGAAATTGTAACTGGGAACTGTTCATTTGAGATTTCACGTGATCCTAAGGAAATCTTAGGTTGATGGCAATTGATGTAAACAAACTTAAGCTATACGTCGGCATGAGCGTTGCATGAACGCTTGAAAGTAATAGGGACGAGAGCATTGATTATAATGAACCATATACATAACTCAACGTCAGGTTGTTAGAAGGCCGAAACAAAACCATGCCAACAAAACCCTTAAAAACAACTTTATCCATTTCCCCCATCCTCTATTCATAACTCTGCCCACTTCTCACTCTGCATCTTACGTCAGTTTGGTATTCTCCCTCTAGCTACCGGCTGTCACCGGCAATAATTGGTATTACCCTATCACAGGGTAGCGCCACCTTCTCAGTATTATGGGGGAAAATGCAGAATTAAAGACCCTGATAAATTAGGCTGCATTATAAAAAGAACCCAATGGGAGGTGTGGATCAGTGATGCCAAATACAGAAAATCTGGATACCGATATCGTATCCAAATACCAACCAACACCATAGGAAAATACAGAAACCAAATCGTCTTGGGAATGCCAGGTAAATAACTTTTAACCAAACTCACAGCCTAACATACATAACTGAGGACTCAAATTACCACTAAAATACTAAACACATTAGGATTGAAAACGTCTGCATGCGATTGACATCTCTAAGCATTCTGGATCCCTCCCATGCGCTTTGGCAAAGCCCTTGTGCCCTATCCCCTATCCCTCTCCCCGATCGTATCACTCCCTTATCCCTATCTCTCCTAGCCAAACCACTTTTCCTTGATCCTATCCCCTCCGCTACCCGTATTCCCTCCCTCCCCTACCCGTATTCCCTCCCTCCCCTACCCGTATTCCCTCCCTCCGCTACCCGTATCCTATCCCTCCCTCCCTCCCCTCCCCTCCCTTTCCCTCCCTACCTCCCTCCCCTACCCTCCCCCAACCTGTCACCACCATTCCGTCAAACCATTTGACCTTGGTCACCAGCTATATTCTCCCATCGATTTTCCACAGGGGGAGGAGGGGAGGGGTCTCATTAGCCGCCCCCCGTGGTTACCAGGGTAGAGGGAGGACAACATGGAGACCCCAGCACTTGCCGCACGACATAAAACGACGCAGAAGGGCGGTGGGGCGGGGTGGAAGGGAGGGGGTATCGTAGTGGCACTTGGTGAAAGTATAATTTTAACTGCATTAACGTATAATTTGGTTGATGATCATTTAAATAAGATTAATGACTAACCATATAACAGATCGGTGCTTAGGCATGATAGCTCAGTCGTGGTTCTGTTATTAACACATGAGATATTTGTAGGGCAGCAAAGTCCAATCGTAACTCAATAGTTTGAAAGTATCTAAGCGGAGTTTGATACTAAACTAACGCCAAATTACATACAGTCACTTACTCAACGATAACACACGATAGCAAAACTTCATGAAAGACGTTCGAACACATCTTACTCCTAATGGGTGTCACGATATGAAAAGAGTACAACGGACTTACCGTACAGGAGGTCCTCCAGTTTCTTCCGGTCGACCTTGACCCGTTCGACCTTCTCCAGCTCGCCGAGGTCAAGGTCAGCCAGGTCACCAGACACTTGAGAGTCCACCGAGCGGGCATCCTGAAAATGGAGGCATAAACAGAGTCAGATTCAAGAATCAGCCCAGTGGCGGATCCAGGTGGGGGGGGGGGGGCAAAATGGGCATTTGCCCCCCCCAAACGGCATAATTTTAACATTACGCCTATGGACGAGGCATGGAAAGAATCGATAAATTGTTATGGTTTGCCCCCCCCCCCCCAAAAAAAAAACTCTGAGCTGGATCCGCCTCTGAATCAGCCAGATGGTATTATAGAGCTCAGAGGCCAGTTTTACCAACAGAAAATAGCCGCCTGCCGGAACTTTTTGCCTAAAGACCGATTTCTTTTTTCGTCTCTCCTAGACGAAAAAAGAAATCGGGAAATCGGGAAAAAAAGGAAAAGAAAGGGCGGTGGGGGGGGGGGGCGTGTTACGCCCCCTGCCGACTTTTGGCGATAACAGCGCAATCGCCCTGAAATTCGCTAAAGATTCTCCACAGCATCAAATTCACAGTCAGTCACAGTTGTGTAATATGAGAAAGCGCTTGTTTGAGGCTCATGATGATAAGTATAATGATGAAAGAAAACCGAAGCCTCATAATAATGAATGTATTCTAAATTATGACCGAGAAGAAAGAGATCTCTTTCTTCTCGGTCATAATTTAGAATCATTATTATGAGGCTTCGGTTTTCTTTCATCATTATACTTGTCACAGTTGTGTTTGAATTTGTTGAAAACCTTTACGATCGATTTTATAACTTTTCTTCCTCCAGTTTCCGCCGAGAAGTGGCGTCACTAAATCCTCATCGGCCAAGGGAGGGGTCGCGGATGCCGCTAAAACCCAAAATAACTGACCTTTGATTCAAAGGTCCTTTTATCAAATAGATACCTTTTATCTCAACTCAAAACTACAACTTTTTTCATTCACTTTAACCTTCGCCCGTATAGGGATGGGGGGTCGAACCGAATCCACCCACGGTTTTTCGCGAATAACTCGCGTAAAAAGCGGCTGATCGCGACGAAACTTTCAGTACCCTCGCGTTCATGAATGTTACACCTACCCTGAAAATTGTATGAATAGCGTGGTGCAACCCCGCCTCAAGTCGGTACAAAGCTGGTGCAGACCTCCGTCGGTGCGCGGGTTAGAAGACCCTCTTCGGCGTTGCCAATAAACGAGGTCAGTCTGCGTCATCGCACCGATCACGTGGATGTTAGAGCCCAATTCGAAGTCGCCGCCTTCACACTACATCCGGTTTTACATACATTTGGTTCATGTTTCCATATACACTTCATATCACCACGCTGGTAAAATCAATACGGCTATATTGCAAATATCTTTTTAATTTGTATGTTATCTTTCTTAATTTGAATTTCATCTTTCTTAACCCGCATTCCGTTGAGGTCTGGCAGGTTCAACGCCCTGTTGGGAGGGGGGGGGGGGCAAAATGCCCCCGCCGTATTTCCGGAACCAATAGCCGGATCGGGAAAATTCAAACGGCAATCGAGAGAGCTCATCGAGATGCACAAGATAGGATATCGATGACCTTGATATTTGATCTGTGACGTCACAGGGAGGTCAAATAAGGTCAAATCAGTCCAATTTGCAATGACGAGAAGTCTGTCATAAAAATGAAATCTAAGTTTTCAAAATGAGTCTAAATATAATGTATGATAGATCTGGCATGTGGATAGTCACCTGAGTGGATGATGACCTGTGACGTCACAACAGGGGTCAGCCTCGACCAATCAAAAAACACTTTGGTGAATCGTAAGGAGAGGCATGTTAACCCGCGCCCGGCTGGGGGTCCTGGATTTCCACGCCCTGCTGGGGGGGGTGTTTGAACACCCCCCCCCCTTCTAACTCGGCTCCTGGGCCACGCAGTGATACGCGGAAGGCGGCGTTCGAAAGAGCGTAAAAAATAATGAGGAAATCACTTCGGTCAATTTTTTGGTCAGGTCAAAGGTCACCGTCAGGTCACCAAAGGTCATTGAAGGCAAAATTTCGCTGATTTCCAGGTCGAATGTCGACAATTTCCAAGAAGCCAACGCATAACTCGGGAACCAATAGAGCTACAGCGCCGCGGAAAAGCGCATTCGATAGCCCTATTAACGCCCTTTCTGAGAAATCTTCTCAGATTTGACCTAACGTCAACGGTTTTGCCTGCAGGGGAAAAACTACAAAAATAGCCGATTTTTCGGAAACAGTTTTTCTGCAATAACTTTTGACCCAAGCCTTGTACGAGCTTACTTTTACCGGCATCGTGTTCCTCTCGTCAAGACGCATCGAATGAACTATAACTTGACCTTGAAATGTCAACTTGAAAATTTGACCTCAGGTCAAGGTCATGACCTGACCGGAAAGGGTCATGTTGCATATCAGTCGATCCGTATCGTCGAGCTGAACACATCTAAGGCGTTTTCATCGCTCTAGCATGCCTCTATCAAAAGTTATTTGCGAAAAACTGTTAGATACCATTCGTGACCTAAGATGACCTCAGGGCATAAACAGGGGTCACGGACACAATTTTCATGTTCAGTTTGTCTAAACCACTTGTAATTCAGTGTTTGGGAGTGCTTATAATGTCTTTCGTCTAAAAGAAGCGCATTTCAATTTTCTCCCAATGACTTATAATGGGGAGGTCGCAAAATTGACCTGACCTTAGGTCATCGATATCAAAATTCTGAGATATACATTTTGTACATGCTATTGCTCTTAGCAACCGCTGAGAGTTTTAAAGCGATCGGTCACTCGGTGTAGCTATGACAGACATTGAAACTTTTTATGAGGTGAGGTCACTTCAAGTGACCTGGTGACCTGACCTTGAATGACCTTGGTCTGAAATTTTCACAACATGTGTAGAATTGATGTATGATAAGGTGTACCAAAAACGGCGGCGCGGAGCGTTTTTGAGATATTCGCGAAAAACCACAAACCACGTGTTCAACACCCCCCCCCCCCCCCCAGCAGGGCGCGGGTTAAATTGTGAATATTCGAGTCTTTATTAACCCGCGCACCGACGGGGGTTTTCGCGAATAGCGGGAAAACTTCGGCGGAAATTTGGTACCACTTTTCTCTCATCAATTTTACACATGGTGTGCAAGTTTGAACCTCCTAACTTTTAAGGTCAGTTCACCACGTCACTTCCAATGACCCAACCTCAAGTCACTTTTTTGCAAATTTGTCACCGTGCCAGAGCTACAACAGATGTCGGAGGCCTTTGAAAGTCGCAGGATATTATTAGGTCATCAGCAGCTACAATTTGTATATCTCGGAATTTTGATATCGGTGACCTAAGGTTAGGTCAATTTCTCAACCTCCCATTATAAGTCAATAGGGGAAAAATCAACTCCCTGTTTTTACCACTAAAACGGGTCGGAATGGCCCCATAAACCATACATCACTTCATATACGATCAACCTTCACTACATTGAGGTCTGTTTTGCTGTTTGGCAGCTGTAAGGTCATGTGACGTCATCAAAGATCACCAAAGGTTTTTTGCCAATAACTCCTATACGGGAACCAGATACAGCCGCGCGAATGGTCTCATTATGTTCAGCTCGTCAAGACGCGTCGAATGATATACATGATGACCTCGAGGTCACGTGACCTGAGGTCAACCTTTGACCTTGACCTTTCGAGATCAACATATATATCATTCGATGCAGATTGACGAGAGGATCACGATAATGCCCTTAGTTTGTTCCTATCTAGACTAATTCGAAAGTTATTCTAGAAAAAACTCGACATATCTAGCGCCGCCATTCGACTTTTTTGACCCCTGTGACGTCATCTTTGACCTAACCTTAAAATGACTTTTGCAAAAATTGTAGACCTTGTCCGTGCGTATCCGATGCCGTTTACCGCTTGTCGCTATCTTGCTTCGTTCTCGAGATCTCAGGGGGGGGGGCGGTCATTCGCCCCCCCCCCGTCGGTACTAAGTTGGCGCAGACCCCCATCGGTGCGCGTGAACCCGCGCCCGGCTGGGGGTCCTGGATTTCCACGCCCTGCTGGGATGGGGTGTTTGGTAGCTGGGATGGTAGCTGGGATGGGGAACACACCCTTCTACCTCGGCTCCTGGGCCACGTAGCGATACGCGGAAGGCGGCGTTCGAAAGAGCGTCAAAAATAATGAGGAAATCACTTCGGTCAATTTTTTGGTCAGGTCAAAGGTCAGGTCACCAGAGGTCATTAAAGGCAAAATTTCGCCGATTTCCAGGTCGAATGTCGACAATTTGCAAGAAGCCAACGCATAACTCGGGAACCAATAGAGCTACAGCGGCGCGGAAAAGCGTATTCGATAGCCCTATTAACGCCCTTTCTGAATAATTTTCTCAGATTTGACCCAACGTCAACGGTTTTGCCCGCAGGGGGCAAAAACTGCAAAAATAGCCGATTTTTTCGGAAACAGTTTTTCTGCAATAACTTTTGACCCAAGCCTTGTACGAGCATACTTTCACCGGCATCGTGTTCCTCTCGTCAAGACGCATCGAATGAAGTATAACTTGACCTTGAAAGGTCAACTTGAAAATTTGACCTCAGGTCAAGGTCATGACCTGACCGGAAAGGGCCATGTTGCATATCAGTCGATCCGTATCGTCGAGCTGAACACATCTAAGGCGTTTTCATCGCTCTAGCATGCCTCTATCAAAAATTATTTGCGAAAAACTGTCAGATACCATTCGTGACCTAAGATGCCCTCAGGGCATAAACAGGGGTCACGGACACCATTTTCATGTTCAGTGTGTCTAAACCGCTTGTAATTCAGTGTTTGGGAGTGTTTATAATGCCTTTCGTCCAAAAGAGGCGCATTTCAATTTTCTCCCATTGACTTATAATGGAGAGGTCGCAAAATTGACCTGACCTTAGGTCATCGATATCAAAATTCTGAGATATCCCGCGCCCCACTGGGGGGGGGGGCTATTTATAGCCCCCCTCCCGTTTTTCTACAATAACTTCCAAACCGCTTAACCCGCGCAGGGCTGGGGTCTCCAGCCGAACGCGCGGGGCTGGTGGGGGGTAAATTTTACCCCCCCCCTGTTATCTCCCGAACTAATGGTCCGATTTGGAAAATTCAAACGCCAATCGAAGGCTCTCATCACGAACTACTAAAAACATGTACTTAATTTAAAGTTTGAGGTCAAGGTCAAGGTCAGGTCAAGGGTACAAATTGCAAGTTTCTACAGTATCGGCCTTGCACCGTAGTTGCCGAAGAATGGAGTCATGGACTGAGACTGATCGCCCAAAACGTGTTCTTAGGCTACCAAGACAATATTAGTTGCATACAATATCATTCAGAGGTCAAGGTCAAGGTCAGGTCAGGTCAGGTCAGGTCAGGTCACCAAAAAACAAAATATAGAAAAGGGCATGTGCGACACATGTTTTATGGGTCATTTTTCTCATAAAATTCAATAGGCACACTCAATAAGTGATATGGACCACCTCTGGATGAATTTCAGGTCGAGGTCAGGTCAAGGTCAGGTCAAGTGAGGTCAAATTTTGAAGTTAGTTGTTAAGGCCTAAAAAGGTGTCTATCTGATGCAGTTTTTCACGGCGAATCGAATGGTGCTATTTTTGTTTCCGTACGAGGTCTAGAACTTCCAAAAAAGTCATTTTTCAAAAAAAAAATGTGTGTCGTGACGTCATAAAATTTTGAATAACTCCCACATTTTTGAACCGATTCTTCTAAAATTTGGTATGTAGGTGCACATAGACCACTTCTCTGACATATATTCCGGTTTTTTCGATAGACTTAAAATTTTGGATTTTAAAATGATTTTCCCAAAAAAATCAGTTTTTTGAAAAAATTTAGGCCAAAATCCAAAATTTTCAAAAAACCGAGATAGCCATTTGATAGACAAAGTAAAATTACGTATAACCTTTTTTGATAAGTCTTGATTTCTTTAAAAATGAAGATGTTAGCGGCGTTTGAACTTTTGCCGTTTTTGAGGCGAAAATGGCGAACATGACGTCACTAAAACGTCAATTTCTCAAAAATTTTCCGACGGATTTCGCTCAAATTTTCAGGGAAGGTGTCAAATTGATGTAAGAAAAGGTACTGAAAGTTTGGCGGCGCTGCGCGCCGCCGTTTTTGAGATATCGCAAAAATTCGCGAGGGGGGGGGGGGTAAAATTTACCCCCCCCCCAGCCCCGCGCGGGTTAACGTACCGACGCCAAACTTTCAGTACCTTCGGCTGCATCAATTTGACACCTTGTGTCATAATTTGAACTTCGTACCTACCATAGGTCGGCCGGAAATGACGTCAGAGTGACGTCATGTTCGGCCGATTTCGACGCAAAACATTGAGCCACGGCAATCGCTCCCAAGAGCTCAGTTTTTAAGCTAGATCCAAGTTCTTTGCATGAGAGAACTCACAATGGACTGCGCTATCAAACTGCTATCATGGATTCTCGAAATTTTGAAAATTTCGAAAATTTTATATAATAAAGTTCAAAATTTATATTTTTACATTTTTTTCAATTTTTTTTTACTTTTCGAAAAAACGGAATATATGTGATAGAACGCATTATTATGACTAAGTCTAGCAAGTTTTAGATAAATATCTTCAAAAATGGCCAAGTTATACGCATTATTGCAAAAAAATAACAATTTTTTATTTTTCAAATCAATTTTTCAGCACGAATTTGACATCGTACGCCAATATAAATAGCACCATCGCGTTCCTGAGCTCAAACTGCATCCAATAGACACCTTTTTTGTTGAAAAATTTTAACTTCAAAATTTGACCTTTTTTGACCTGAAAGTGACCTGACCTAAGCTAAATTTGACTCAAAATGACCTCAAATGACACAAACATCAATTTCGAAATTTTTGGCCTAAATTGACCATAAAACATGTGTCACGTGACCGACGGATGATATAATATTTTCGTGACCTGTGATGACCTGAGCTTGACCTGAAAATCAAAGTACAAGTTTGGTACCCTCAGAGTATCTAAAGCATCTGTTCACGAGTGTGTGAACCAAAAATGAGCCTGATCTGACTTGTAAGACGGCGGCCAGAGCCCAAAACGTGAAGAAGCCAAAATGCTAATAATTTTTACTTTGACCTGACCTGTGACGTCATCGGTGACCTCGAGGTCAATGAAATTAGGTTTCGTTCGACAGTTTTTCCGGGGCTATCAGACGCCGTTTGAATTTTGACGATCGGCCCAGTAGTTTTGGAGTTAGGAGGGGGGGGGGCTATGAATAGCACCCCCCCCCCAGTAGGGCGTGTTATACGCAGACCCCAGTGGGGCGCGAGATATACATTTTGTACATGCTATTGCTCTTAGCAATCGCTGAAAGTTTCAAAGGGATCAGTCACTCGGTGTAGCTATGACAGACATTGAAACTTTTTATGAGGTGAGGTCACTTCAAGTGACCTGGTGACCTGACCTTGAATGACCTTGGTCTGAAATTTTCACAACATGTGTAGAATTGATGTATGATAAGGTGTACCAAAAACGGCCGCCGTTTTTGAGATATTGGCGGAAAAATCACAAGGGGGGGAGGTGTTCAAACACCCCCCCCCCCAGCAGGGCGCGGGTTAAGACTTGTAAGTGGTACCAAACTGCTCGCCTGGTCAGGGAGAGTCATTTGATATGCAGCATGACCATACCCCACAACCTGATTGGTGACCTCGACTTCGGGTTAAATTTCAAATTGACCTGTGAAGGTCATCGGCATCGCATGCTTATTTCGCATGAAAGGGGACAGAGAAGGTTCCCACCCAGAATCGAACCTTTCAGAGGCCGCCCCGAACAGGGTTAAGGTGGGATTGTCATTCAGGTGGTGCTTTTGTGACGTTGTGGTGTTAACGTTACCCCCCCCCCCCCCCTCCCCTATTACGCTATCATTACGCTCGATCAAACCCACCTCCCCTCATGCGTAACGTAATTTATGGACGGCCACTTATGCCTTTATATGGTCATAGCCCCTCCCACTCCAACAAATTATTGGTCAATCAATATCTGGATTTTCGCCTTGCAGTTTCCCAAACTGACACAGCTCACTATTCTGGCACACGTGGGTTAAATTTCGTCCACCCATTCAATCGACTCACGACTCATTCAACCGACTCACGACTCATTCAACCGACTCACGACTCATTCAACCGACTCACGACTCATTCAACTAACTCGCGACTCATTCAACTAACTCGCGACTCATTCAACTAACTCGCGACTCATTCAACTAACTCACGGCTCATTCAACTAACTCACGGCTCATTCAACTAACTCACGGCTCATTCAACTAACTCACGACTCATTCAACTAACTCGCGACTCATTCAACTGACTCGCGACTCATTCAACTGACTCGCGACTCATTCAACTGACTCGCGACTCATTCAATCGACTCACAACCAACAAAACTGACTCTCAACTCACCTGACTCATGGCTCTGTCCGTGCTGCCGTCGGAGAGCCGGTCCTCCTGTCCGATCTCGGCCTCGCCCTGTCCAGACGGAGGCCTCCTCATTTCCTCCAGTCGCATCTCCTCTCCTCTACCCTAAACACACCCCTCTTCGTCTCGAAACGCAGTCACAGATAGGATGTAATTCGATGGAATTCGTCACCAGAATTCAACACAACACAGTTGAACGAATATGGCACGCGACGCAGTCTATAGCGCAACTCGAATTGGCGGTCAGTGAGCTTCCACAGCCTCCACACGGCCAGCGCGACGCCTTCTGACGCCCCAGGCATTCTGCGGCCAAGGTCAGCTCGGTGACGTCACGGGTTGCCGCGCGACCGGCGGCCAATCAGCGTGCGTCGTTCGATACAGGCTCGGCACGCCCCGGTACGGCCGGGAAAAGGACGATCGGAGTGCCGGGATTCCGCAGATTCCTGACAGTACAGAAAGCTGTGTGTTGAAAGGGTCAATAATGAAATCGTTTGGGTGTCTGTAGATGGGTCAAGTCGGCTGATATTTGGCGGTGTAGTGTTTTTTCTGTTTAATGAAATGCTTATTTGATCGATACAGCAATTAATTAAAGGGACACTCCCAGCTTAACAACAGTTTTGAGTTGAGATAGCCAAATTGGTGGCCATGGCCTGCAAATACCGGTTTGGGCACTCACAACATCGACAAATGCTTTAATTCGGAGATATGGAATTTCAAACTTGCAGTTTTCGGATTCTAAGGGGCTAGTGCATTGGTATGCCCCTTAGAATTTGTGACGTCAGCGGAGATCTAACGATTTTTAAATCTTTTACTAAAACGTTTGGTAGCACGCGGTGGTATATGCTGCTTTGCGCGCAACAAATGCCGCACTTTCAAATAAAGTCGCTAGGAACAGCGGAGATCCCAAAAAGTAGACAAAAGTAAAAGTCTAATATCTTGAAAACCGGTGAATATTTTTCGATGAAATTTGGTAGATATTCGTTTTCGCTCTTTCTGAACCGAGCAACATCACTTTCGTGCCAATTCATTAACTTTTTTGAAGGTGGGAGGGTCCCTTTAAATACGCGGTTTACTAAAATAGTGTCTAAGTAATAAGTGTCTACCTATGCAGATTCGAGTCATAGCAGATGTATTATACAACCTTCCCAATCTTCAGAGCTTTTGGAGATCCTCTCACATAACTGTAGGTACAGTGTACATTACCTAGGCATCTGTTAGCTGCCGCGACCTGAATCCAGCTGAGCAGGCATCAGCTCCATGATCGTCTAACGCTAATATACGGTTGTCGGAAGAAAAAGCAGCACTGATGATGATGTTTTTTTTTATTAAAACACATGTTTGTACAGATACTTCTCGGAGTTTCCAGCATCCTATAATAGGCAGCGAATAATGAAAGCAATACGCAATGCCAGCCGATTACAAGCAACCCTCATTCGAAAATAGTGAAGCAAAACACTGCCAATGCAGCATGATCATATACCCTCGCTTGGTAAACCTCGCTCGATACTCGACAGCCTATCTCTCTGCACATCAATAGCCCCAATGGAATCGCTGTTAAGCTGCTCAGCACACTAATGAGACTTCCGCGGTTCCCAGAAGCATAGCAGCCATTAAAGACCACACAAGTGCGGTGGGCAGTTTCACAACCAATCAATGAAACATGCACCAGCCTTGTCACAACGCTTGCACCGGAACTAGTCGTTCACCTTTTAACATATTAAGCATATGAAGCACTGTAGAATTACACTGTCACTGTAGACTAGAGCACTTCATGGGCCGGATAAATCCGTTATCCACGGATAAATCCGCGGACCGGATAGGATTGGATTCTAAATTTGTTAAAAAAGAACGGATATGGGCGGGCCGGATTTGGGAATTGAAGGTTGAACCCGGATCAAAACGGATCAAAATTTTAACATTCAACATTGAAGTTAAAAATTAACCTAATGTGTTAAGCGGCAGCAGGGGTTTGATTAAAGTAATAGGCATCATTTTATGACACTCACTTGTCACAAGACTTGTCTTCAAGTGGATAATGTAAGCAATGTATGCATGGTTTTTGGAACCATGATGGTCTATGATATGTATGGCTGTCTGGTCCCTTAGATTGAATTTGTTAGTCCAGTTTTGGGTGAAACCAGTTATTGGTGAAACGGATTATTACGGATATTTTTTGGAAGTTTGGCTGCAATACGGGCCATGGGTGGGCCGGATTCTGATATTCAAAGAAAGGCGGATAATGGGCGGATCTGGATATGACTTGCCGGATATGGGCCGGGCCGGATCCTAAAAAGCCTATCCGTGAAGTGCTCTACTGTAGACTTATATGAAAAACTGTAGAACTTCGTAGAATTAAAGTCATAAGTCCTTTTTTTTAATAATTCTTTTCCTAATCTCCTGCACGATAGACCATTAAATCTACAGCATTGCGACCCACAACACATTTCTCTTCTATTTGTACATAGTTTTTTTTTAATTGTTTTCCTAGCACTCACTTTTGATGCCAGGCTGTTGATCATTGGAGGCATTTCTGCTTTGGCTCCAACCGTGTCATGAATTTTAAAACAGCAGTGGTAAGCAATGGGTCCACTTAAAATTTCGAATTTGAGGAACTTTGCACAAGTCAAACCGAGCAATGCAGTCACAGGCTTTGGCCTGGTAACAGCTCATAAGGTCTGACTAAATACTTGTTTTTTCCTTACGAGTGATTGTTGCTTTTAACGTTTTAAGGCATTCTTGGTAATCTATAGTGATACTGTAAATGTAGAGGCGTATTGACGCGTCACAAATATAATTTTGCCATTAGTTATGTCGCTATAATTATCTCTTAAAGAAACGATATTGACAGTCGGACAATCGGATGAGCAGCCGATAACCAGCATGCGTCCATGGTTGGCTATCGGTTGATGAAGACTGAAGAGTCGTACTCGAATATGCTCGAATTGGTGATTTTATCACTAGTATTTTGAGTTAATTGCGGACAAAGTTTATTTGACCTGTGCTACAGCAGAACCGGTGGCTTTTGGTGACAACATCGAGAACGGTGAATCTATAGAATTTATTATTAAATTAGTATTTACATCTTCCCGAAATCATATACATTTCCTCTAATGTATTTGTTTACTGATAAATTGCTTAGGTATTAAGTTAGTTATTTGAGCTGGAATTGAACAAATTGTAACAGAGCAGTTTTATTGCGTCAACCAGCTGTTGAGAAATGTGCCGTGATATGTATTATTCACTCATGTAACTTGTCCGTTAGGATCCAGTTAAGAGTTAAAACTAAGCACTTGGGGTAAATTTCACTCGTATTTATTTTGCGTTAAGATAACTAATCACAAACCATTAATAAGTAAAATTAAACAACGTACAAATCAGCCACGTGCATGGATCTGAGTATAGAGTCTGTGATCTTAATAGATTTCGCGACGACAATGGGACCGCTATGAAACTGCTAACCATCCTCCCGAGGACTTCTACGGGGCCCACAAGACCTGAGCAAGGTCTTGCGGGCCACTTTAGCCCTCAAAAGACTGATGGGCAATTTCAAGGCGAATAAATGTAAACGTTCTTCACGCAGCAAGTCATGCATTGTTCTTCATGTGCCTCGCTACTTGAAGAACTGTCTTTTTTAACTCACTGCAAGATCAATAAGCTTTCCATGTCGGCTTCTAAAGAACAAGAAGCAAACTCACTTCTACAAACTGTAAAAGCCCTTCAGCGGGCGGCTGGCAGTTTCACAGCGAACCAACGCGATTGTTCTTCATGTAACGGGACATGCAATGGATGCGTACGTGCATAAAAATTGTCAAACGGAGCATGGCCTGATGAAGCGTTAAGTTTTCAATGCCGAATAGAGTACTCTCAAATAAGGTCTACTACGGGGATAAATACAACAATATATAGAAGTGCGCGTGGAAACATAACAAAATCATACAATTTTGAAAGCATGTCATCTAATAACGGGAAAACAGTGGTAATGAGCATTTATCTACTGCATATCTCAGTTTACAAAGACCAGCTCAACTAGCCACACCATAAATACGTTTGAATCAAGAAACTTGTGTTCTGGTTCAATATCTTACTATATGGATTTATTACTATTGGATTTAATGTTACTTATACTATTGGATTACTATTGGATTTAATGTTACTTATAATGGTTTGATCTACAAGTATCATTTTCAACGATTTCTCAAACGTCAAGAAACACCTGGTTCAATGATCCAATGGGATACCAGGTTAGAATCTACATTATTGGAGTTCAGATCCATATACTCAGATCCATGCACATGTCTGATATACATACGTGTGAAAATATTAAAAACAGGATGAACAGCAAATGCACAAAATTGAAAATAAGCGTACTTAACATGAGATTCACCGTCTCCAATATTGTCACTAGTACAGCCACCGGGTTTAACTGGGTTCCATTTTTTCCTAGAAGTCAGGACCCAATGCTCACAACCACTGTTTAAAAATTCGAGCCAATGTAGCGGTACGATTGGGGGAGAGGTTTCAGGTTCTGATACCGAGGCGCTGGGGGAAAATCTGCCGGCGTCTGAGGGCACATCCTCGAATACTCGGAAGACCATTGATAGACGTGATGGACGCGTGCCGGTGCCTTGTCGTCAATCTCCTCATATATATGAGGCTGAGAAAGCTGACTGGAGACTGATTCAGTCGAACCGCGTACATCAGCAACATTCAGTTTCTTAGTGTCAGCCTTGCCAAGGTTGGGAACCCTCAACGGAGCCTCTTCCTGATGAATGTTGGCCAAATACTGCTGACCGCGCTTGGGCTTTTTGCGGATAATGATGGCGGCCAACGCCACAGTAAGAACGATCCCTAGCATCAGGAAAGCTCCCAGCGTGACGTAGAGCATCATACGATGTCCGTCTTCCAGTTCACCGTCCACGGAAGAATGCTCAGTACCGTCAGAGGAAGCAGAATCGGGCACAGCTCCCTGGTTTTCCTCTCGGACGTTTTCAGACTGCCCGCCATCATGGAGTTTATTTAGGGACCCTTCCACAGTTTCGCCGCCAGCTGTAGGGCCGGGCTCTTCCAAAGAGTGGTCAGTTCCTCTGTCACCAGCCGCAGCCACAGTCGCCTTTACACCTGATGATGCAGTGGTGAACAGGAACTTGTTGCTGGGGTTTGGCATTGTGTCAAAATGATTTCCTGCTGCACTACTTGGACTACCTGCACTACTTGCACTACTTGCACTACCTGCACTTCCTGCACTACTCGCACTATCAGCAACGTCAGAACTGCCGGCGTTCGCTGGCAGTTTTGACTTCTCCGAAATGCTCTGTTGATATCCGCGGCCCCAGAAAGCTTCGTCTTCATTTTCATCCTCGGCAGACTCACCAGCACTATGATCTACAACAGCAGCATAGTTCTCCTCCTCGCTGTAATCTTCGCTGAAAGTGTCCTGACTGGTCTGGCCAGCAGCCGTGTCGTCGTCTAGGTCTTCTTCGAGCGAGTCCGGAGTCCACTCGTTCTCCTCCTGGCAGCTGGGTCTTTCCGCCGAGTCCGGGAACTCAGTCCAGCCGTCCTCGGAACACCAGCGTCGGTCCAGCAGTTGGAAGAAAAGCTGATACTGCGCCTTGCTCAGCCGACCTCCCGCCCCACCGGCTGACAGAGACCGCGTCCATCGGTCCGTGGGGCAGATTGGAGGCAGCGGAGCAGTCAGGTCGAGGTCCCTCAGGTCCACTTCGTTGCAGTCGGAGAATGTCAGGGACCCGTTTTCGGCTTCAATTATCTCAATCCTGTGTAGTTTCAAGATGCGTGAGATACCAACGTTATCCTTACCCATTTTTACTCCGAGAAAAGCGTTCTTTCTTAGATGGTTAATTCTGATGGTCTTCATCTTGAACCACTCCTTTGCGAACATGTTGATGCCCTCCGACTTCAGCTCATCGATAGTTGACTTGTATACGTCCATGTTCGAGACCCTCATGTTGATACCACTTTTCTCAACAGTTCCGAAATGGCTGTTCTGAACATACAGGGAACGGATATCTCCCGAGAACGCCCCACGACGGATGGTTGCAATTTGGACAGAATTCAGATTTAGGGATCCGACGTGTTTCAAGCTGTGGAAGCACTTAGCATGCATATCGGTGATTGCTACATTATTCCATTCAGTGACGTAGGTGTTTCCACCGAAACTTTCCTTCTGACACTCGCTCATGTTGACGTTCGTGAGATACATGCCAAACATCGTAGCCGAAAAACCGTTTGACTGAAGGTTAAGCCGGTGGACATTTTGCAGAGACACACTGGGACCTGTTTCAATGGCCTGATAGCTGAAGGCGTTAGACATGACATGGAGTTCTTTGATGAGCTGCATTCGGACGGCTGTCTCCGTCTGCCAGATGCCGGTAAAGGAGTGACTCTCGGCATGGAGTAACTGAATATTCTGGAACAGCACGGAGCGCAGTCTGGTCTGGTTGTGGGAGGCCATGCCGTCCCGCCTGATCTCCAGCTGGCCCACATCGCTGATGGTGAGGTTGACAAGGGACGGCAGGTCCCCGATGGCGTCCTCCTCGAGGATGACGTGTCGCGTGTTGCGTGTGGTCACCGAGTGAGCGGTGGAAGGAATATCTCCCCTCCGAAGAACCATCTGCAGAATAGGTAAAGCGTTCAGCAGTCAATATTTTGTCTCGTCAAACGTTTGACTTATCAATTATACTTGTGTGCCTTTGGTTAGGTGGGGTCAAGTATTGCCTCACTTGCATTTTCGAACCTATAATCACATTGTAAAGCATATATACCTGAAGGCATCAAGCTGTGCGAGTGAAAAATTTATGTTGCATGACTGAAAGACTAAAGGAAGCCACACAAAAATATCTACACACTTAACAGCGATCTCATACACAAATGTCATTCCAATTCCTACTCGGAATAACACTCAGAATCACCTCGTCCATATGCGGGCAATCGCACGTCACTTTCTTGGCGTCCACACACGAGGGTAGCACGGAGCAGCAGGACCGGCCGCACACGGCCGGCTGGCCGCTGGGACGGCTCTGCACGGCTCCGATCAGCACCAGTGATATCAGCAGTTTCAGCAGCCATCGAGACCGCGGCGATTCGCCACGGGAGATCGCCATGGCGACAGTTTTCTGGAGCAAAGGACACGAAAAGTTTACCCCTCGCCTGTGCAGTGTGCAGGGAGGGGGTTCGAACGGACCCTCTCGGTTTTTTCGCGAATAGCTCGCGTAAAAAGTGGCAAATCGCGACGAAACTTTCAGTACCCTCGCGTTAATCAATTTTACACATACCCTTAAAATTCCATGACCCTGACCGCAAGCACCTTTGACTGATGAGCTACTTTTTGAGACCACGTTTGGCCAGCACTGCGATTCGGTGTATGTCGGCTCACATTAGCCGCGCGTTTGCAGTCCTTTTGTGGTTTCAAGCGTTCAAAAATGGGATATGATGTCCCTCCAATGCATAAGGATTAAGGGTGGGTGTCAAGGTCACCTGAAGTTCAGGTTAGGTCATTTACCTTTGATGACATCGGTTCACTTTTTTCGACTTTCACATGTTTCTAGGCCAGTTTTGGAGCTGAATTCGAATTTAGCAACCATTTGAACATTTACGAAGTAATTTTGGTGCCTTCGTACCTTCTTACGAAGCTGTCAGAGGCGGTTGACACCTACTACGAAAACCCGGCAAAACCGTTACTGGTTGACCTGACCTGACCTGACCCGACCTGGCCTAAATGCATGAAGCCATCATCTGTGATCGCAACTCACATGGTTTTCGTGATCAGCCCCCCCCCCCAAAAAAAAAAAAACATAGCAGCCACACTTTACGACCTTCTAACTCAGGTCCCGATTTTCCCGACTTTTGGGTCATTGACCTGACCTGGAAGGTCAACCAATGACCTAGGACCTTACATGGGGTATCATTGGCTTTCTCTCGTCACGGGCAACACGCTCGTTTTTTTTTTCTGCGAAGCTCTACCTTGATCAGGGACGAACGGCAAGGGGGTCCAACGGACCCCCATATACGTCCGAAGCTGGGAAAACACCAATAAAGCGTGGGTTAACCCTCGCCCGTGTTTTTTTTTTTTGCCAGCCACGAACGTTTAAAGAAAAAAACTCGCACTTTTAGGGATGATTGAACCATAACCCCTGTTTTTCACGCGAATAGCTTGCGATAAAAGCGCCCGATCGTGGCGAAAATTTGAGTATCCTTCAGCTATTCAAAATCAAGTGCCTACGCATATTCTAAAAAAATGGCCTTGCTCCGAAGGACTTTTGGTCTGCTTGGTCTGCAACTTTTTCCGAGACTGCATCAGGCCAGGTCCGCCATTCAGCCCCGGCACTTTAATCCTGCTTTTGGTTCCAGACTTTTTGTCGTTTTAGATCTGCCATCATGTGAAATGATGTTTGTTCCATGCACTGTCCAAGCTGTTGAGCTCACTCGATGAAGAAGTCAAATTTATTGACATATTGACCTTCGGTGTATAGTATTATCAACTGACGGTTCAAAATTGACATTTTGGTAATAAGGAGATCTCGAGTTCAAACATTCATTTCAATAATTGAGATGTAACACATGTCATGGAGTTTTAAGTTATGGTTATTAGCCGCACGTATCTGATAAAATATAATAAGATACAAAAAAGGCAACTACGCAAGCCAAGATGATGAGCCACATATCAAACACAACGAACCTTACTTGATTGAATCTGCACCAAATCTGCACCAAATGTGAATTCGTACCTCTATCCAAATAGCCGTCGTGAAAGGAGCTACTCGTATTATTGAATTTGTTTTCTACTTTAACAAAATATCTTTCCTTTAGTATTTGAAATTATTTCTTACCTCTTCGAGTGCGCTGAAGTCTTCAGCCGTTTGGTCCCTAGATGTGGCACCCTCCGACGAACGCTAGCCTTCCTGTCCCGGTGACCGCCGCCACAGCTCTGAGTGGTGCGGGCTCTGACTCAACATTCAGCCATACCTACTTGATTGCGGGACGGGCCATCACGAGTATCAACATCAGATAGACACGATGTTGCTAGCTGTCTGAAGTCGTAAAACATGATATCCCCCCCCTACCCCCACCACCCACAACGACACCTTTGTGATATGGACCACTTCTCTGGATTACGGGTCCTCCCTCCCTCATATTGATACAGACTATCTGCAACACCGGCGCCTGCAAGTGCCCCATGACATATACAGAGCAATTGATAATTATAATGCGAGCCTCTCATGGCTCATGCGTCATGTGCAGCGGTAAACAAGGGGATTTAGCGTTCAAGTGGCATCACGAGCTCCAACCGTGACAGGTCGGACAGAAGTCCAAGGCTAGTTGAACGGTGCGTCGAAAGTCGAAACATACTGACGATACTAGATGTCGTCGATTCGAAATCAATCCATGTTCGTGGTTGTTGATCACGGTGCTTTGTTGTTTACTTATTTGCGACACTTTGTGTAGCGCAGCCACTCGTATTTCTTGCCTCCGATGAGCATGGGTGTGACTTTGTATGTGGCTAGTGTGAAATGCTTCACACCAGCACCCAAGCCATGGCGTGGTCCTCTTTCATGTTTACTTTTCCTATGGTCATGCTTTTAAGCGATCGTTTACGAGTATAGTCAATGTAGCTATGGCGAAGTTCTGAGGTAAGGTCACTCGACGTGGCCTGATGATCTGACCTTGGGCAAACGGCCTGAAATGTTTTCAACATGTGCAGAAAAGATGCATGAACAGGTGTGCTAAAATGGGCGGGGATCCACGCCGACGGTTTCAAGATATCTGCGAAAGACTGCATGGGACCGTTCAAACACCCCTACCCGGCCGCGTGGGGGCACTATCATCGCAGGCCTGACCAGACAATCATCTGCATAACGCGGCCAGTCAGATAATGGTGCATATGACCCCCTCCACCCCGCGATTGGCTCCTATACAAGTCGAAACAATTCAAATTTGCAGGGTAAATGAGTCTAATTGGAACAGCTCTCCATAGTGCAAAGTTTGTATTTGTAGATCAATGCGTAGGGGGTTTAAAGGGTCCATAAAAATAGCTAACAAGCAAACAAGAAGCAGGCAGACTTCTCTCTCCTGGGGAGGGATAATTGAAAACGTATCCCAGTATGGAAATATAGAAAATATCTTATTCAATTGTTTATTTATTTATTTATTGCACTTCATCAGATCGTTCCGCTAAAATAGGGCTATTCTCCGATCATCGTCATGACAATATGCATAGGTATGAAAAAAACACACATACACACACCAGATAAATTGAGAGGTACAATGACGGCATAGCAGTGACAAAGTACACTATCACGGCATAGACCTACCCGACTGCGTTACTCTGGCGCAGTAAGTCCTTCATCTTGGCCTTAAACGTTGCTACACTCAGACCAGCCAAGCCGTTTTGCAGCGCCATTCGATTGTACAGGGAGGCGGCTCGGTGCACAAATCGACGTTTGCCATGGTTGTTTTTCGCACGACGTACGGCTAAAAGGTGCGACTGTCTGGTGTCTCGACACACGTGCTCATGGTTATAACTTATAGGACATATAAGAACGCAGTACATACATCAGGCTTTCCCGACTTAAGAATGCCATGCATCAGTGACATGTCCACATGCGCTATAAACTCGGGTACACGCAGCCATGCAAGTTCGTCTAGCACATCAGAAACATGATCAAATTTTCGCCGCCAGGAGATAACTCCGGCTGAGAAGTTAAAAACTTTCTGTAATCTGGCTATGGTCGTGCGATTGGCGCTACCGTATACAGGAGCACAGTACCGCACATGGGACAAAACGAGAGAGTCGACAAGCCGAGGTAAAATAGAATGTGGAACAATGTGTCTGATGTGCATGAGACCGATAAGAATGCCGAAGCAGCGGTTGATGATGGTGTTGATGTGCGCTTCCCAGGTGAGCTCGGGGTCCATGACCACACCAAGGTTTTTGACAGTTCGCGATAGAGCAAGGACCTGACCCATAAACTCGATCTAGGAGGCTCGTCGATCCGAGCCAGCTGGCGACGGTCACCGCACATCAGGAGCTCTGTTTTGCTGGCATTGACCATCATACCGTGCTGGAGAAACCATTGCATATTGCATGTATTCTGTTCGAAACATCCCATCAGGGAGGGTTAGAAAATAGAAGTTGGGTCGTAACTGGGAGTCTGAGTGTATGTTCCTAACTATATCTGTTCTGTCTGTCTGTCTGTCTGTCTGTCTGTCTGTCTGTCTGTCTGTCGTCTTCTTGTTTCTCTGTTTTCAATATCAAACATTTTGGCATCTGGAGCCCAAACTGGCGGACCGATCGGGACAGGGGTGGCAGTGTTTGACGTTATGATCTGTCGGAACGAAGATGGTGCATGTCAAGATTCCTTTACTGTGCAGGTCGCCAGTTGATCTGGAACAACGTAAGTGATCCGTATGGTGGACTGTCTACACCGTGTGAACATGCAATTAGGGAGCGATTTAAGAGGCTTGCTGTTTGAAATGACATGTAGCATTAGAACTTCAATAGATCTAGCGTATGTGTGCCTTCATGCATACAACATCAGATAAGAATTTAATAGCTTTATAGTATGTGTGCCTTCATGTATATGATTTCATATTTGCCCCGACGCTGCAAAGTGCAAATGATATTTATACTGCTGTAATGATGAGAATGATACTTATACTGCTTGGTGCCCTTGGCAGGAGCATATGTAGTTATGAGAATAAAAGTTAACAAAGCCATTATCACCATTTTCTCCAAAATTATCAGCTCAAGTGAATGATCCGAAAGTTACTCTTAACCCTCGCCCGCACATGGGGGGGGGGGGTGGTTGCCACCCCCCAGGTAGTCTTTCTGCTCTGCACTCAACATTTTTAAAGCTAGAAGCCTGATTTTTCGTATAGCTGCTTCTCTATCCTTTCTTGATGTCCACTGAAAATTTCAAGTTTCTGTGATTTTTGGTTTCGGAGATATGACCTTGTTTTTCAGGTCATGTCATGACCCAAATGGCCAATTCTCAACATCTTGCGTTTGCCATGGGCCTTATGAGCTTTTGACACCCTGATTTCGGCCTTTTTTGCCAGTCTTACCTCCTACCTATCATGGAACATGTTGTTCGACGATGTACAGGGGTCAAGGTCAGGGTCAAGGTCAACCTAGGTCACCTAAGATAATTGCGTTTTAGGCAGGCTGAATTTACTTTTTTTGTAGTTTTTTGACTGCATTTTTGGTAAAAGCTTCTCAGATCATGATTTCATGTAATATGGACCCAAAAACAATCGGTGCACACATCAGTATACACACAGACACACACAGACATACAAACACATATAATTGACCTTGACCTAACTTGACCTGAAATGACCTCAGCAGCAGAATTCTGGTCGGGTAGTGTGACAAAGAGGTTCTAGCTGGCTTGGCACCAGAAAACAGCATCGTCATCGGTATTTGATAAGCAGCACACTTGATATCCAACGGTGACCCAAAACAGCAACATTTTTTAGTTTGACCTGACCTGGAAGGTCAATGACTGACCTGAGAAGGTAAAACTGGGTATCATTGGATTCGTCTCTTCCCAAAGAATCTTTTTGGTCTTTACTGCTAAGCTCTATCTCCAACAGGAACGAAATGGCGCGGGGGGGGGGTGGCAACCACCCCCCCCCCCATGTGCGTTCTAGGATGGGAAAATGGCATGTGCGGGCGAGGGTTAATAGTTGTAATTATTACTCTGGCTGATAATATTCGAGGAAAGGAATGTATTTAGTTTTATTCCCAGGCACTGAATGTTTGTTCTCGTCTTAGATCCTCTTAGATAGCGAACCTTGTTATCAAACAGGTCACATCGTGCGTCAATAACTGATAGTGTCATGAATCATGAGCATTACCGCCACTCGGAAGGCACTTCGCGCAACGCAGGGTGGCCTTATTCCTCTGCGCACTACCTGGCTGTGACCGTGTTCATCAAGGGGTGAGGATAAGGGTAGTAGGTGGGGAGTAGAGGGTTATTTGGTAATGCACCGGAGGATTTCTTTGTGAATACCATTGTCCTCCCACCTTATGGTACTTACCCGGTGTAGGATTAGAAGCTTGATTGTGAATATAGGCGCAGATGCCGCCAACGTTGAAGTGAGTCCGTTAGGAACTTGCAGGTGGAACTTGCAGGTGCAACTTACAGGTGCCATTTGCAGGTGTAGACGGTCAGTGATCAGGTCGCTGTGATTCACGCGCTCGGGCCCGGAGGGTAATTCCAATCACCGCTACCTGGAGAGTATAGGTCTCCCCGCATGCCCCTCAAATGAATAATCGACGAAAGCAGCACCAAACCGAACGTCTCCACAAGACGATTCTAAGGCATCTAAAAATTTTGACTTCAAGGTCAGAGGTCAAGCTTACAAGGTCAGAGGTCAAGGTCAAAGGCAAAAAACCAGCAAACTCACGTCGCCGAACTCTGCCGCCGGTGTATGTACGGGACTGTTGATGTTTGGTCTCTCCCATGCATGCCACTGTCTCCTGGATAGCATCATTATAATTTAAAATGCTCCTAACGGCACTCATAGAATCGCGTATCCAGTAGTGCACCTCAGCTTATGGCAATATGCCCCCACCCAAAATAAAAGACTCCAAAAATTGTGAGTTTCACCGCTAGAGTAAATGTCGTTAACATTTTTCAATTTTTCCGACCTTTTTCCGCGGCGTTATTAACGGCCGCCGTAGATTTGACCATATCTCTGACCTGCGACCAAGCTGGGGTGGTTGCCCCGAGTGGTATGTCCGATTATTAAACCCTCGTCATCGCCCACAAGGCCATACGGCGCGGCGAACCCGAGGAACTGACATCCCTGTTCGTCACTAACAGTGCCATCCGCGAGAGACACTACGGGCAAGACCACCTCATCCACCCCCACTTTCTCAAAAACTTAATCACCCGAAGCGTCTCGTCACGGTCCTTCGTTTACTGCCTCGCTCGTTTCGCTGCGCCTTTTGGTTCTCGAGTTATCGGCTAGGTGCGTTTTACGGGCCTTTCTCCATTCAGCCAGTGGTATGTGGCGAAATACTCCAGCAACTAACGGGTTTAACCTCGCTCGTATGGGGGGGGGTCGAACCTACTCCCTTCGGTTGTTCGCAAATAACTCGCGTAAACAGTGGCCGATCGCAACGAAACTTTCGGCACCCTCGAGTTGATCAATTTTAAACCTTACCTTCCAAAAAAATTCATGACCCTGACCCAAACGATCTTTGACCTGTCACCTATTTCCCGAGACCATGTATGGCCGGAATCGCGATTCGGCGTGTGTCGGCTCTGATTAGCCGCTGCAGTCTTTTCGTGGTTTAAAGCGTTCAAACATGTGATATATGTTGGTCCCATGCATTTCGATTGGATGGATTCAAGGTCACCTGAAGGTCAGATCAGGTCACTGACCTTTGGTGACCTCGGTTCACTTTTTCTAGTTTACATATTTCAATGCTAGTTTTTGGAGCTGAATTCGAATTTAGAACGATTTGAACATTTACAAAGTAGTTTGGTGGCTTCGTAAAATGTTACAAAGATGTCAGAGGCGGTTGACACGTACTACGAATACCCGACAGGACCGCTACTGGTTGACCTGACCTGACCTGACCCTACCTGGCTTAAATGCATAAAGACTTCATTTGCGATCAAAATTAACATGATATTCATCGGCACCCCGAAACCCCATAGCAGCCGCACTTTACGACGTTCTAAAAGTTCCCGATTTCTCGACTTTTTGGTCATTTACCTGACCTGGAAGGTCAACCAATGACCTAGGACCTAAAAGTTGGGTATCATTGGCTTCCTCTCGTCACGGGCAACACGCTCGTTTTTTCTGCGAAGCTCTAGCTCGATCAGGGGCCAAACGCGAGGGGGGTCGTACCAACCCCCCTTGTGCCGTCGAAGGACGCAAATTGGCCTTTGCCGGCGAGGGCTAATGCATGCTGGTTCATGCCTACCATGGTTCTGCTTTCTCATAGGTACATTATTTGTTCCGCCAATCAGACAGTTTATTGCTTGAACAACATATATTGAACATATTACATGAACAACACAAATGGTTTTTCCATTACAGAAAGTGCGAATACTACCTATCGATCAAGAAACTATAAAGATGGTTATATATGGAGCATGATTGAAAGAAAATAACCCAAACATTTCAGATACCAAAACTAAGCTGTAACGAACCGTTTAAATAAAGTCGATACAAAATATCTAAGAGACACACCATTCGACAGCATCTAAAAGTTAGGACACACTAGAGGTACAGGTTTACGCGATACCTGTATGTTTTGCTTTATTTAATGTTACGGGTACATTAGTTTGGGTGAGTGACTTGTATTTCTAGCTGTATTATTTGGGTAGATTTAGGTTGCTGTTTTTAATTAAACTGTAAGGTATATTGGTGATAACTGCGGGGTGTTCAAGTCTTTTGTATGCTGGGCGTTTTTTTAACTCAACCCCACCCCTACCCTACCCCTACCCTACCCTGCTCCTACTCTACTCCTACTCTACTCCTACAATACCCCTACTCCTACTCCTACGGTACCCCTACTCCTATCCTACACTACATTACACTACACTACCCTATACTACCCTACACTACCCTACACTATCCTACACTACCCTACCATACCCTACTCCTACCTCTACTCCTACTCCTACTCCTACTCCTACTCCTACTTTACACTACACTACACTACACTACACTACACTACACTACACTACCCTATTCGTGTTTTTGTCCGCGGCACCCGACCGCAACGGACAAAAGCTTTATTAGCGCCGGTCAGCCCTGTGCTAGCGCCTTCATTCTTTCACAGTGCGGCTCAGAAATGGAATGCTATGGTATGGTGCACTAACGGGCACATACTGTGTAAACTGCTGTAGGTGAAACGAAAGCAAATATTTTTAAATAAAAAACTGCGATTGAAACATGATGGCAAATAGTTAGACCAACGCCAAACCAAAAGAGATACGGCTTTTTGTGACCCTGGATTAGAAGCAGCAGACCTTGGGGATCATTGCTATGCATAATTTTTGCTATTTGTATGAAATGAACGCACGCTAGCGGCGTTTGAACTTGCGAGTATCTGACAGTCATTTTACGACATAGAAAATATCACGACTTCTGACAATCATACACGAGGCCGGTTTTGACAAAAATGTAAAAATCATGTTTTTTTCAGATACCCCAAGCATTTGCCTGACTGGCCATATTACGATTTATTCGATTAAGTGAACTTGAAATTCCGGCCTTTTCGGTATTTATGGCCACTCGTGAACCCCATTTGCATCACTGTGTCACGGGGCGGCCGCCACCGGGATCCCGTGGCCCGGCTGGCTCTCCCGTAGGATACTTTTAGGATACTTTTACCCATAGGATAAAAGTATCCTATGGGTTACTTGAAACCAATTTTTGCACCTCAAGGTAGTCAAGATCAGGTTAAATAGATCCAATTATGAAATGGAAGCGGCGTATAGTGACGTAACAAATAAGATCAAAACCTTCCTTTTTTGTCGAATGAACTGAAACTTAAAGCGGATGTAAATAATTTAAGAGAGGATAAATCATATGTATTTCAGGAAAATCGCGTTATTATGTAGTTTTTGAGCTATCGCGGGAAGTCGGCAGGACGCCGTCAAACATCCTCCTCCCCACTCCTCCCAATCAATGTCAGGTAAGTGGTTTTTTAGGTGTTTGCTCATCCCTCGAAAGCTCTGAAGTAACCCAAAGCTCTGTCTCGGCAGTTTGGATACTTCCATAAGCCTACAGCTGCCAGCAGTAGAGCGAAGGCAGCAACGCCACCAAGAACGCCACCCACCACAGCCATAGTCCTAGATCCGCCGTCATCAGTAGCAGCATGACCATCGTTATCATCATTGTCACGCACAGAAATTTTGTCGTCTTTGGTGTCAGTTGTCGGTCCCTGGTCGACTTTGGTATCAGCTGTGAGACCATGATCGTCTTTGGTATCAGCTGTCGGCCGCTGGTCGTCTTTGGTATCAGCTGTGGGAACATGGTCGTCTTGGTCTTTGGTATCAGTTGTCGATCGCTGGTCGTCTTTGGTATCAGCTGTCAGACCATGATCGTCTTTGGTATCAGCCGTCGGTCCATGGTCGTCTTTGGTATCAGCTGTGGGACCATGGTCGTCGTGAGTACGAACTTGAAGTCCATCGCGGTCGTCTACGCCACCGCTGGATACACTCGCGTTCTCGGCGTCGTGTCCGGGCCTTTCCTCCTCCTGCTTTGTAGGTCTATCTTCGTCCTCATTGTCAGCGTCAGAGACGTCTTCTTCTTCCAGTCCACGGTCGCCCTTAGGGCGATTTCCAGGTCCATGTCCGTTTTTGGGTTCCACTGAGGCGTCTTGAGCTGTTTCAACCATCGGTCTCTCGAAGTCCTCGCTGCCTTCCCACTCAAATGAATCGCAAAAGATGTTTCCTGTGAGTGCCTCTGAGATTTTGCTTTGGGCTGGGGTCATCTGTCCTGTGTCCCCGACACCAGTCAAGAAGCGGGCGTACTTCTCGTTAGGACACACGGGAATGGGTCTTGACTTCACATTGATGCGGGATGCGTTCAGGCTGCGATCTTTTATCGTTTTAGAGAGAGCAAACGATGAGTTTTCTGCTGAAAGGATCTCCAGATCAATCAGGAGCAGTTTCGCTGGGGCAGAAGACTTCAAACGGATGCCCCGAAGGGCGTCACGTTGCATTTCATCGATTTGCACATGGTCGATATAGACTGGGCCTTTCGAACTGATGTGAAGAGAGAACGGATGCAGCGTACCAACTTCTACATTTCTTAATGTAAATTTAGTGAGCCGGAGATGGAGGGCATTTTGGTGTAAATGACCCAGCTGGCTGTCTCGGATCACCACTTCGCGAGGATTGCCGGAGAATGCTTTGGTTTTCACAGTGTTTAGTCTCAGACCCTGGACATCAAAAGTGGCACCATCCCTGAAAGTGGTACATCCCGGTTTTGCTTCTTCCATTGTTACATCAGTCCACATGACGCGTCTGGAATTCTGACCGAATGATCCTTGGTGGCACTCTTCAATGGACACATTATTCAACTCAATCATCGAAATTGACTTGAAAAAGCCTTCCGGTCTCATGTAAGCGTCTTTGACGTTTTTCAGGACTAGGTCTTCAAGAAACATGTCGAATGCGTTGGTCTCGATGACAAGAAGCCTGATTTGATGAAACGCAATCGAAACTTGTTCCATTTCTCTAGAATCGAAGAAAGCTCCAGGCTCAACTATTAGTGAATCAATACGGAAGAAATTTAGTCGGCGCAGTTGGGTCGAAATCTCTGACGAAATGACGCCCCGTCTGATCTCCAGCTGGCCCACATCGCTGACGGTGAAGCTGACCAGGAACGGCAGGCCTCCGATGGTGTTCTCCTCGAGGATGACGTGTCGCGGGCGGCGGATGGCCACCTCGCGGGCAGCAGAGGGAAGGTCTTCTTTCCGAATGATCATCTACGAAAGAAATAGCATGGTAAGTGGCTATAAGCATATTTGAAGTCTACCTCACTAAATTCTAATTAAAGTTAAACTAAATCAAATAAAAGTTTGAGTAAGAGTGGTTATTTATATGTTACTTTGTTCAGGAGCTATGATTTATATTCACAATTTGCTGCTAAAAAATGTTTTTGATGATGGCACATCGCTTCGGATGGAAACGCAGGCTTCGTCCGAACCATCAATAAGGGAAGAAAAAAAATTAAACCACTCGTAAGGATAAAAATAACTCAAATGTTTAGGTACCATTATTCATTCCTGCTCTTGGTTTGAAGTATTATAATGGATTGAAAATAATTACTCACTTTGTCCAGGTCTGGGCAGTCGCACGTCACTCTATAGGCGTCTTCACACGAGGGCATCACGGAGCAGCAGGACCGGCCGCACACGGCCGGCTGGCCGCTGGGACGGCCCTGCACAGCTCCGATCAACACCAGTGATATCATCAGCAGTCTCGGCAGCCATCGAGGCCGCGGTGGTTCGCCACGGAAGACCCCCATGGCGGCGGTTCTCTGGAACTAAGGACATGAAAAGTGTAAGAAGATGAGTTAGGCACGGGATTATCCACTACCCCATACACAACTATCAGCTGATCATGCCTTTTCTGAACGCGGTGTTTTTTTTTTTTTGCTCCACTGACACCCAGCCAAATGCCAATGTGAAATGTCCCTCACAGAATGAATGAATTTTCGCTAATGTCAAAACAGGAGAAATGTCGTTGCTGTACCTCTTGGAGTTAACCCTCCCCCCCCTCTACGGTCAAGGGCTTCATGGTCTTTGGTAACATTTATCAGGGAATCCAGTATAGACAAACGCATACCATATTCAACGAAGCAATTCCTGGGATCGCTAATAAACGATGGCCTGAAGTGCGTAAAAAGTGCCTTTAGCATTTAGGTAGCTACGGTTTTCTGCAGCTGAACTTTGGACTGTGTGGGCATGTCCATCCTACGGTGTTCGTATTGTTCGCAGTAACTTTTTATTGTTAATATGACGTCATTACGGACATAAAAGCAATTATTTGGTATCTTAAAGTGCGGCAGATATTGCGCGCAATATACCACCACAGCATATACCACTACAGCAAAGATGGTCTTTTATCAAGATTTAAGTATATGCTTTAACCCGCGAGTTGCTGGGGGGGGGCGTTAAACGCCCCCACTTTTTTCGCCGGGCCATAGCATAAAAACGGCGCGCCGCAGGCGCGCCAAATTTTGGGTTCCTGTAGGAAATTGATTGAAGTTTATTGTGACAAAGTTTCAAAAAAATCTGTCGGAAAATTTTTGAGATATCGAGGTTTTAGTGACGTCATGATTTCTGAGTTTTCGACCAAAAACGGCATATGTTCAAAAAATCATATAAAATCACAGAATAGACATACAGACATGCCGTAAACGCCATTAGACTGCCAATACCATGAACAATCAAATGGCTATCTTCGATTATTGATTATCGTTCCGCATTTTGCAAAATCTTGAACTGAATGTCGGCAATTTCTCGTGACTACTTTACGACAATGATACATGCATTTCTTAAATTGAACTTTTTGAGCCAAACACGTACACATATGATAAAATGAATGTCACCATCGTGTTCTACGCCCCAAATTACCCATAAAACATGTGTCACAGGCTGCGAATATCAGTTTTGATTTTTGGGGATATGTGCCTACCCGGTTGACCTGACCTTGACCCTGACCTATGCTTGACTGACCCCTACATGGAGATGACACTCTTGTAGGCCTTATATGATGGATTGTGCACCGTTTTGACAGAGTTTATGACGAGAGGCGCCCATTGCGAAGTCCTGAAGTCCATGCTACTGAAAGCCCGGTTTCAGGTGTTTGACCTGACCTTGACCCGACCTGTGACCTCAAAATTCAACTTTAAAGTACTCATCTGAAGCGTCTCGTCGCGTTCTTTCGTTTGCCGCCTCGTGCGTTTCGCTGCGCCTATTGGTTCTCGAGTTATCGGCTGGGGGCGTTTAACGCCCCCCCCCCAGCAAACGGTGGGTGGCGAAATACCCCAGCAACTGCCGGGTTAAAAGTCGCTAGATGTACGCTGACGTCATAAGGTCTATCGGGGCATTCAAATTCATTAGCCCCTTAGAATCCGAATATAGCCGACTTTGGAACTAGATACAGTTCAGAATTATAGAGCATTTCTCTATGTTGCGAGTGCCCAAACCGGTAACCGCAAGCCAGGGACCCCAATTTAGCTATCTCAACTTAAAACTAATGTTAAGATGGGATGGTCAATTTATCCCGGCGACCAAGCTGGACCTGTACAGCCGCTAAGGGGGGGGGGGTGGCAAGTAGTTGTCCCTTTAACTACTCCGACGAATGATATCGTCGCAATGCGAAGAGATAGCGAAGCGCAACTTTGCACATACATTCCTAAATAGCCATTCAAAATTGTGCTCAAATTTGGTCTTCATCCCATTTGAAATGACGTCAAAGTGACTCTGCAGAAGTCCAAGTACAGGTTGGCGGTTCTAAGTTTCCTCACGATGTTTCCGATCTTTGGGACATAATTTTATGATCAATTTATTGTCAGGAACTACATAGTTGAAAGTGTACTAAGATTTATTAGGATGACAGCAAGTGGATGACAGAAAGTGCTGTTTTGTTCATTTACCATTGCGTTTCACACTCAGTGACATCAGAAACGCTCCATATAGGAAAAAGACAAAATTTGCGATGTCATTGTGACGTCATCTTAGATTTTAAAGCCCCCAAACTTTCCTCACGTATGACCTAGGTATTCATGTGAAGCTATACCAATGTATACCATGTTTCAAGCTCATAGCTTATCAGGTATTGGAGATGTCATACAAAACGTAAAGAAGGGCAACATAATGCCCCATGCCCCTCCCCCTCAGCGGCTCGTGGAGAATAGGGGCGAGACAGCGAGGGGGTCAATCAGTTTCCTTCTCCACCTTCGGGCTTTAACCGATAGGTAGGTATCTTTTTAAGCCAAACTGGCGAGGACGAAGCAATGTGCATTGCGCAATAGTGATCGCTGTTCTTACCTTTAAGAGTGCTGTAACGCTCTCATTCGAGCCCTCTTCGACTTGAGCCTTCCGGCGAGCGTCATGCCGTCCTGCCTCGGTCGTTTAGAGGTAACTGAGACGCCTTTGAGTTGCTGAACTCTACCGTGCTTGATATCTAAGGACCGCCCACTGGCATGGTCCGACTGGTGTCTCGAGTCGAAGTGATAGAGGACGCTCTGCAATACCTTTGTGATAACTGACATGAGTCATGAACATCTTTAGTGGGCATTAGGGGCCCCTTTGCTCTCCTACATGTACGTAGTATTATCGGATTGGCTACTGCCATCATGCAACATATGTAGTTATCAGAAGTAACACTTGAACCTACCCTCAAGTGCGGTGCTTCGTGTCGGTGGTTTGCGGGAATTTACCGTAACTGACTGATATTAAAGGGACACTCCCACCTTAACATTAGTTTTGAGTTGAGATAGCCAAATTGGTGGCCATGGCCTGCAAATACCGGTTTGGGCACTCACAACATCGAAAAATGCTTTAATTCGAAGATATGGAATTTCAAACTAGCAGTTTTCGGATTCTAAGGGGCTAATGCATTGGAATGCCCCCTTAGAATTTGTGACGTCAGCGCCCAGCGGAGATCTAACGATTTTTAAATCTTAGACTAAAACCATCGTTAACACGTGGTGGTATACGCTGCTTTGCGCGCAACGTCTGCCGCACTTTAAGGCTGCCAAATTATTGCTTCCAAATAAAGTCGCTAGTAACAGGGGAGATCCAAAAAGTAAACAAAAGTAAAAGCCTAATATCTTGAAAACCAGTGAATATTTTTCGGTGAAATTTGGTAGATATTCGTTTTAGCTCTTTCTGAACCAAGGGACATCACTTTCATGCCAATTCATTAACTTTTTTGAAGGTGGGAGGGTCCCTTTAAGTGTCCCATGGGCTTCCTGAGTGATGTTACTGCCTGCCTGGAACAAGGATGACCAATCAATTATCAATGTCTTTATTTGTCTTTGATATTTGGAGACCCTTGCCGGGTCAGTAAGAGTCGGTATGTATGTACATCGAGCAGAACATACTGTAAATATATGGCATATGCTATATGGGATTTTCTTGGGACATTTACTAAAACAAAATCGAGCTCCAGTGACCTCAAGTCAGGACGGTCACGAAACTTTAGAAAAGTCGAGATAACACTGAAGTCACGTTTATTCAGCAGGCGTATTGTGTGTACCTTCTACCAGTAATTACGGAGCGAGCTAAGCGAGCGTAGTCTTTCCTTAGATTAACGGAAATTTCTGAGTATGAGCGGCCGGCCGGCCGGCCGGCCGGCCGGCCGGCCGTGGTCACGCTTTTGCGAGGCTTATATCTCAGCAACCACTTGACCGATTTACACGCGGTAATTTTTGTAGGGTAGCTTCATTCCTTCTACCAAGTATTGGACTATTCCCGATTCATGTGGGTGACCCCTTATGCACGTGCCACGTGCAAAACGAAGAGGTGTCACTTTTGTAATTGTTGCAATATCTCGGTAACCACTTGGCCGATTGCGCTGAAAGTTGGCATGTAGGTAGGCACCCACTAGGCACTGCATATCCATGTGCCAGAAATGGGGTGCTGCTGCACGTGCGCACGTGCAGGGGTCGTTTCCAGATCTCGGGAACGGCTGGACCGATTGCGCTCAAATTTGGTACATGGATAGGGACCGGTTAGTAGGGTGCCGTGCACAAGTCAGTTGGGACCCATTTTGCACGTGCGCACGTGCAGGGTACCGCTTCCAGATCTCGAGAACGGCTGGGCCGATTGTGCCCAAATTTGGCACATCGCTAGAGACCAGTTAGTAGGGTGCCGTGCACAAGTCAGTTGCAGGTACCCCCTCGCAATTTTGCACGTGCAAGGCCCACCCTCTCGCTCGCTCCGTTAGTCGCCCCAAAAGGCGTTATACTGGTTATAGTCAACCGAATACTAAGCATTACACTGGAGCATCTCGCATCATAGTTTGGTGTTTTCGACCTCGATGCAAGCTACGTGTCTCTCTTATCTCAGGTTCAGGAGAGAACATTACTCCTCCCACCTAGCCATATCATTCATCATGCCACGTATATCCTGAACTGTTATCGCACATATGGCAGCCACGATTTTCCCTCCAGTACAGTTATTCCTTCACGGGCGAGGATGAACCGCACACTACACAAGCGCTGGTCATGGGCATTCAGCACAATGCTGCCAAATTAATCCTCGTCAGCTGCCACACCTGTTTTGTGAGATTGGACTTCGATAGTGGCTATTGTATTGTCATCAAACCGGAAACTATTTGTCGCAGTCTAATAGCAAATGTCTGGGGGATTTCAACTCCTTTATCCCATGTTGTTGAGGGGGACTTTTACTCCTTTTCCATGTTGTTGAGCTGATCGAGGGCGAGAGAAGGGCCCGGCTGAACAAAATGTCCGTACAGAATGTAAGTGCATGTAAGTTTTAGCAGCCTAAAAACGGTGACTGTTGCAATTTTACTTCTACAAAGTATCCCAGAATTTGATTCGACTAATCAAAACTGATATGCGAAATCATCAATTTAGTTACGCTGGTTTGTGTTGCTTTCCACATGAGCGGCTATATGTTTTGCGTGGATGGCGATATTCGGAAGTGCCTTTAGGAATCAGAAAATAGGAAATTAGTATTAGCCACAGCCAGCTATCTTCCAGCTGGTAGAACTGGCCTCAGCTGTCATGTCACAGTGTGACAGGTATTTTATTTGGATGAAATAGATAATGGTCGGGAATTGGGATGCTATTTAATCCGCGGCCCCGAAACTATGACACAAAAAGCGCGTTTGACGGTTGGAGATCAAGGTAAGATTTTCCCCTCGTCTGTCACTTTTTTTCTACTTTTTTGATGATTTCAGGTCAAACATGTATTCATATAACTAAGCTTATATTTCAAATTTACTTGCACCGATTGATCAATTAAAATCATCGTAGGACTGTGTGCCGAGTGGTGGATCCATAGCGTAGCGTCACGCCACAACCCGGCGGTTGCTGGGGTATTTCGCCACCCACCGTTTGCTGGGGGGGGGGGGGGGGCGTTAAACGCCCCCAGCCGATAACTCGAGAACCAATAGGCGCAGCGAAACGCACGAGGCGGCAAACGAAAGAACGCGACGAGACGCTTCGGATGAGTACTCTTTAAAGTTGAATTTTGAGGTCACAGGTCGGGTCAAGGTCAGGTCAAACACCTGAAATCGGGCTTTCAGTAGCATGGACTTCAGGACTTCGCAATGGGCGCCTCTCGTCATAAACTCTGTCAAAACGGAGCACAATCCATCATATAAAGCCTACAAGAATGTCAGCTCCATGTAGGGGTCAGTCAAGCATAGGTCAGGGTCAAGGTCAGGTCAACCGGGTAGGCACATATCCCCGAAAATCAAAACTGATATTCGCAGCCTGTGACACATGTTTTATGGGTAATTTGGGGCGCAGAACACGATGGTGACATTCATTTTATCATATGTGTACGTGTTTGGCTCAAAAAGCTCAATTTAAGAAATGTATGTATCATGGTCGTGAAGAAGTCACGAGAAATTGCCAAGATTCAGTTCAAGATTTTGGAAAATGCGGAACGATAATCAATAATCGAAGATAGCCATTTGATTGTTCATGGTATTGGCAGTCGAATGGCGTTTACGGCATGTCTGTATGTCTATCCTGTGATTTTATATGCTTTTTTGAACATATGCCGTTTTTGGTCGAAAACTCAGAAATCATGACGTCACTAAAACCTCGATATCTCAAAAATTTTCCGACCGATTTTTTTGAAACTTTGTCACAATAAACTTCAATTAATTCCCTACAGGTACTCAAAAATTGGCGCACCTGCGGCGCGCCGTTTTTATGCTATGGCCCGGCGAAAAAAGTGGGAGCGTTTAACGCCCCCCCCCCCCAGCAACTCGCGGGATAAGTGCCGCTCAGTGGGCACACGGGTCCTGATGCTATCAGTTTGGAGTTTTGGACTTAATTTTAAGCATACAAACTCGAAGTTGTTTGGGCGATACATTTTGGCTCTTTATTGCAAATGTTAAGATTTATTTAGACCTCGCCACCGAAAGCGCAGCAGCCGGCAGCTAATGGCTCTACCGTAGCATTTCTATTGAAGCTATAAGTTATGGTATCTTGCCAGTACATATTTACAATGTTAATTTGCCCATATATCTAAGCAGTTTTCAAAGAGAGAGGGCGAAAGAAACCATGGAACAGAACTAGAATAACAAAGAAAGCTGATATGAGTTCTAGCGACTGGAGCATGACATGCACAAAAGCTGTGGAATTTCCATCCAATGATTCGTCGGCATTGGCTCACCAAAAGCTGGTTGACACGAAAAAGATAGGCCGAGAATCAGTGGGAAAGGTAATTATAATAATCAAGAAAGGATCTTGATACATTGCGGTGATATTTAAGTCTCTATTTGGCTGGAAATTTCCGAAACAATGTCAATCAAAATCTAAAATTAGTAGCATTCTACACAATGCATGACGCTATACAGATTACCGATCATATGACATTTACTTCACTCCAGCTTTTATTTCCGAATCAGTGTGATCATCGCAGAAATACCGCATGTATATCGCTTCAGATATATCCTATCGTACATGTCGTCCGCTAGCAGTGCACACACCGCGATAGAACACAAAAGCGTGATATACCGCGGCGGGCCTGTTCTTTTTTCCTGTAAACTGTCGTTCATGGTGGCAGGTAGGTGCACGAAGCATTCCAAGCTGTCCAAAGGGAATGCATTACTTGTTGTCCCTCTCTGAAATAGTTCATTGAACCTTGTTTGACCCGCACGACATCATGGTGAAAAATGTAGCGATTTCTGAGAAAAACCTTAGGTATGCATGTGGGAACACACACCGATCTAAAAACAGCGAACTGTGAAAAGCTGAGCTGCGAAAGAACATCAGTGGCTGACTCCCAATGTTTATGAGTGCTCATCGACAATTTAGAACAGAACTGCTCCTGACACATTCATATTGGCATATAATGACACTCGTTTTCGTAAGCGGTGCGTAACAGTCTGTCAGACTAGCAACGCAAGTTACGGCATGCCTACTTATTTCACCCATGGGGTGCAATTTTTTATTTGAATCATAAAAATGAGCATGATTTCTGCTACAACGCTCGCCAAGGGGAGTGAAAGTGAGGGCAAATGAATCACGAATTTCTTCAATTGTGAAGTTTGTCTTGGTTCCGGAAACATCCGGCTGTGAACAGCCAGTCCTTACCAAGTGCAATGGACGAGTGTGAACATATGCAGATAAAACAGACAGACAGACAGACAGACAGACAGACAGACACAGACCGTAACAGGAATCAGTTAAATCAACAAATCTTGTAATCCGCCTCACAATCACTGCCGCCCTGCAGGCCACTCCCCTTCCACCAGCGCGGCGGCGCTGGCATATACCACACATTCCTCCCTTCACTGGCCCACCAGTGACGTCACTTGTCCACCAGTGACGTCATCTGGGTGCCGTTAGTGGCGTCACGCCGTAATCTCTCCGAGTATAACAGACGGACGGACGGAGAAACAGCCTTCACTGTCAAATTAGTGACTGGAGATGAGCTGGGCCGCTCACCTGTGAAAACTTTGACAGCTGTGCCGCAGTGTGGAGTGACAGTTTTTGACAGATCTTAGAAGGAATCTTTGGCTCGAATCGTGAAGGCAAAGTTCTTTTAGGACGGTTTAGAGCAGTACTGTGGAGGACTCTGAAAGGTAGCGGTGAGCGTGAAAACTTTGAAAAGTGGAAGTGATTGTAGGCGACTTTGAAAGACATTTTGAGAAAAAGAGAACAACTTTGGTGGACGTTAGGGGAAAAGTGATCTCCTGGCATCTAGATCCAAGGAGTGAAGTAGAAATTAGCAGCCGAAGAAACGGAAGAAGGGATACAAATAGAAGAACACTGTCAAAACTAAGAACACCAGTTAACGATTAGCGAAAGCAACAGAAAACGACAGCCGGTCAAAGAAGCCGAGAAGAGGTGACAGAAGGCGAGAAGAAGGGAAATTGCAGCGACAGAAGGCGAGGCGGGGTGTTCGGAGCGTTGAAAAGAGCTTCTTTGTCCCGGTAAGTGACTAAAATTCGTCCCGCTAGGTGACTAAAACGCTATTTTACTGCTGATTGGAGTTGTTAGTATCCTGAATCCTTGTAGAGTAGCCTGGGTGGTATTCGAGTAACTATGGCGCATCATGAGACATTGTCTGCCCTCGAGTGATTTGTCTTTTGAGTGACCTTTGGTTATTGTCTGACTTTGAAGACTGTTGAGTGATTTTGAGATTTGGGCTGACAATTTCGAACGATGATATTATATGATTATGTAAGTTGGTTTCATAAGTTCTGATCGTTCTTTATTGTTGTTTTAACTTATTGTACCCATTCATGCATGCATATAGTCATCCCCGGATAGGTAGGTACTCATAACCACCAATACTTATGAGTAATTATGCTAGCTTTTTTATTCTAACAAACAGTATAACAGTATAAACTAAAATGATATATCTAAGCTAAATGCACCATTTCACACGTGTAGGCAAATGCGTAGTTCAGGCAGGTAGTGCTGCCTATTCAGAAATAATGCGTAACGGAGGGTGAGACAATCGGTGTGAAGGCATTCGATCCAGCGGTTCAAAGAGCAGACATCATTTTATTTACATCTAGTTTTCGTGTGCGTTTGCAAAATGCTATTGAGATTCTTCTGATTATAAATGCTGAACCTCCACTATACATTATCACAAAACTGAGCCATGGCTACGAAAAAAGGAACATATCGTATGCAGCTGAATTCAATTGCTTTGCTCTAACATTACACTCTGTATCATAGTGCATATATATCCCTTCGATGTCGCTCACTTCACTTACGGTATATTGAGGAATAATCACTCCGGAATGCGTATTTAGAGTCACGATGTGCCTTTCATCACGGTTCAAAGAGGATTTGGAAAGTCCACCCCCTCGCTAATGCTTGTAATAGCGACATGTACTGACTTCGACCTTGGCAGTGAATGTATACTACTTTGAACATGATATACAACACAATAACACTAGCTGAGCATCTTATCATAAAGGCCCATAATTTTAACAATCGCTCGCCTGCATAAGCGGGGGGGGGGGGTTCGAACGGATCACCCTCGGTTTTTCGCGAATAACTCACGTAAAAGGCAACCGATCTCGACGAAACTTTCAGTGCCTTCGCGTTAATCAATTTTACACCTACCCTAATGACCTTTGACAGGTGACATTACTTTTCGAGACCATGTTTGACCGAAATCGCGATTCGCCTTATGTCGGCTCGCATTAGCCGCGCGTTTGCAGTCTTTTCATGGTTTCAAGCGTTCAGACTTCAGACATGTGATATGATGTTGGTCCCATGCATTAGGGTGGGTGTCAAGGTCACCTGAAGGTCAGGTCATTTTGCGCGAGTAATTTGCGGAAAACCATGGGGTTTTATCCGACCCCTTCCCCCTCCCCCTCCCCACAAGTGCGATGGTTAATAAGGTTACGGTATGTATAATTTACGCTTGTCATCGTATTCCTAATGAATGTGTCTCAGAAAATATGCATCATATAAATCACGAAGTAGAATTATTCGCCTATGTCCGGAACATACCTATATCGTGCTGTTTGCCCTACCGCTCCTAGAGTGGGTTATTTAGATACTCTAATGCGAATATTCCGTGTTCAGGCAAGTTCCGGCAGCCAAACTAGGCGTTGTCTTGAGCAGGAGAAAGTGGCGAATTCGATAGGATATGTTTCGGAGTGGAAAAGTGTGGAAAACATTGTTGATTTCCTACATTTATCTAGAATATCATTCCTTCTGGTGTCTGTAAGGTTTTTTTTTGTAAATGGCATTTTTGTGACCTTAGTAAGGTTGTGGTATACTTTCTGTCTGCCATTTCATTCCTAATAAAAGTGCCTTTCAGAAGAAATGCAACTTTAAGACCTCGCAAGATTAAAACCAACAGGACAGGACAATGAAATTGAGCTATACTTTCGGGCCTTGCTGAGCCAATTGAGTAATCACGCATGAGTGTGAACTTTGGGCGCATTTTTTCTTAGTTTTGCTGTGGACATACAGATAAAACAATGCCATATATGAAAAATTCAGACATTTCTTAGCCCCACTGACACAAAAAAAATAAACAAAAATCCAAAAAAAGATTTTTGGAATTAAGAGGCGCTAGATCGGAAAAATCCCCACTGTGCGTCGGTGCGAAGTTGGCGAAGACCCCCGTCAGTGCGCGGGTTAAGAAGTTATAGTTTTGATGCCTTCGCAACATGTTACAAAGCTGTCAGAGGCAGTTGACACGTACTACGAATACCCGACAGCACCCCTATTGGTTGACCTGACCTGACCTGACCCGACCTGGCCTAAATGCATGAAGACCTTTGTGATCAAAACTGACATGATATTCGTCATCAGCACGTCATTTTCGTTATGTCATCCGTCATTTGGCATGTTATGTTATGACCATTTTTACTTCAGTAACAATATCATTCAAGCAATTTGGCAGCAACTATTCCAAAAATGTTCTCAGTCAAGCAATTGACGTTCCCGCTATTTTTAAACTTGTTTGCTTGCAGGTGCGTGGTGCGAAAAACTCGTCTATCACCTAATCCGATTACAAGGGGCTGAGGTCTTATTTCACTGCTCAGTGCTCCCGATCAGTACTGAATTTGCTCATGTAAACGGCGCTGGATTAAGGATGGCTCGGCTCACCTGATCCAAATGTGAATCTCTTGCCCCTCGAAACGTGGTAGGTGTATAACAGCAAAATACATCCATCCAATATCAATAGCAAGTAACTACAACATTATTTCACAGGGCGCTCACATCCTGATTATATCATATAAAATATTCCGCGTGGTTTTCATAACATTCACTCTCACATCACGTTGGTGACATCCCGTTCAGTAAATCCGTCACTTCTCACAGAAACCTGTTGTGTTGCGAATGCTCACGAAGTCGCGCTCACGACGCAATTATCTCACCTGATATCGAGTTTCTCAAGTCACGAAATTAAACGAAAATAGTGCGAAAGATGGTCTGAAGGTGACCATTGTAAGTAACTGAGGTTATTCTCAAGAACGCAGTTTCGGGATTTTGGTAGACGTGTGGATGGGAATGAATTACATATTTGTTAGGTGGTGAGGTAGAGGGCTGCTTTGCTATAGTCTTAGGAGATATCAGATAGCAGACTTGACTGGCCTGTATTTTAGGTCCCGAACAATTTGCCATTGGTGGAATCTTTAATTGTATGGCGCAAGGCCAAAGTAGAAAGGTGTCATGATTGTGAATATTATTGTCGATGTAGAAAAGTGTAAGAATCCAGAAGCAGTGGACGGTGTGCTCGCATTTTCCCCCGACGTTTTTCTACATTACAAAACTCCTGGAGTCTCAATTTATTATCAATGAGTTCACTTGTTCGCCAAAAATAAAATTGAAAGCTCTTTTGTTATTTTGTACCGCCACCTTTTTAGCTTATTTTGACATTTTAAGTTTTTTTTTTTCATTTCATTCGAGGATAACAAGAACTGCTTTCAGAGACTGCGTGTCGCGGGGGTAGGTATATACCCAAAATCTGCCCGGGCCCCGGAGTCATTCAATCAGAGCAATATCTTTCCCATACCACAATTCCCATGTCACACAGAACAGGGTCGATCATTCGGGACAGCTCACCCATTCCAGAGCGCACAGCTATGTGAGCGCTCTAAGCAGAGATCGCTATCATCTAGCACGTGACTAGATAATAGCAGCTCCGCTCACTTCAAGATGGGTAAAACCGTTCTCATGGGAATATGCAGTGTCCTCTCCCCAAGAATTTACGTTAGTTGCTGTATTGCTCGTGAGTTTCAGATTTAAATTGCTCAACGCCTCAATTCACATTGCAATCGCCTCACGTTTTCATTTCATGCGGATTCAACATTTTGACAGGGAAAGTGTTTCATTCTCAAACCTTCAAAGCATTGTGCAATGCGAATGAATATGGGATTTAACTTCTTTTAATTAACCCGGCCGGGCCCGGGGGGTAATCCCAACCACCGCAGCCCGGGGGGGGGCGTTTTTCGCCCCCCCCCCTGTCTAACTCCGTAAATAAGGGAGCTACGGAAACAAAAGCGATACCAAACGAAAGGTCCTTACCAGACGATTCTAAAGCACCTAAAATTTTTGACCTCAGGTCAATTTTCAAGGTCAGAGGTCAAGGTCAAAGGCAAAAACCGGCACATGTGTAGTGATCTCAAAGTAAGCCTTCTAGAGGATGGCAGGATGCATCAAACCGGCAAAATTGGGTATCAAACGAAAGAAGAGAATCTGAGGATTCCGAATATGTGCTCAAAATCAAAGGTCAAGGTCAAGGTCACGCTCAAAATTGACAAACTTTGCACTTTTTCGTACATCTTGCTTGCTAACTTCCAAGACGTTTTGAAATGTTTGGAGGCTTATCAGTTCCCTATTTGTGGTTCATCTTACGATACAAGGCTGCCCAAAGGTCAAGGTCACAGAAGAGTATCCTTGCTAGAGGCTATTTTACTAATTCAAGTTAGTAATAATAAATAAGACAATTTTGCCATCCGGAAGCTCTAAATGAAGGCTTAGAGGAAAATGGATGCCAGATTCGTGATCAGCGAGTACAAATCCATCATAAACGACCTTTCATGTGTCAAGGTCAACCAAAGGTCATTTGAGGTCACATGAGGTCAACATAAAATTTGACCTTTTCCAAACAAAATATATATCATTCGACGCGGCTTGACACGGCGAATGCGATGGTACCACTGCCGTAGCTCTAGGACCATTTTTGTCGAAGTTATTTGCGAAAAACTAAAACCACATTTCGGGGTCGTTGACCTGACCTCTGACCTCAGGTCACCAAAACTATTTTTCTATTTTTCTCTAGGTCAAACGCTACACAACCGTGCTCGTAATTTGTCTTTATCTCTAAAACTCTATTTTTAGCAGCTATTTGAAGCTCGCGTCTGTGACGCCGAAGTTTGCCTTGCAGGGGTCTAGAAAAATCGACCTTGTGACGTCATCAAGGGGGCTAGGTCAAAAATTTTTACTTCAGAAGATGTCAAATTGATGGGAGAAAAGGTACTGAAAGTTTCGCTTTCCTATCCCTAAGCGTTCGGGAGCTATCGCAAATATTCGCCAGGGGGGGCGAAAAACGCCCCCCCCCCGGGCCCGCGAGGGTTAACCTGTGCCGGGTCGGGAGGGGGGCGTTTTTATCTCCTCCCTCAGGTTTTTTGCGGATATCTCAAAAACAGGTTTTGGTATAGCTGTTCACACATCTTTCCCACTCATGTTAAGAAAATATCAGACCTGAGTCGTTAATGTTTAAGTCGCCAGGTCACGTTAAATGACCTTACCAAAAAAAAGTTTAACGGATTGCTGTAGCTTCTCCGACTGAGCGATGGCTTTGAAACCTTTAGCGATTGAAAAGAGTAACAGTCACTACGTTTCCATGACACGTCTAAATCGATTTAGCGAAATTTCACGTGCATTTTTCTCGGAAACTATTTACCTTATGCAAAAAATGAGCGTATATATGGTTTTAGCTAGCACCTAATCCTATATTTACATTTTCACATTATGCCTAAATGCCATGATGGAGGAAATCCATTTTTCAAAATCGGCTTAACTTGTGCCATGGAAACGTAGCCAGTGTGTATGAACTGTTTATCTCGTAAATCTGATGCCTGTGACCTAAGGTCAGGTAAATTTTGCGACCTCTCCATTGTAAGTCAATGGGAGAATATTGAACTGCGCCTCTTTTTGACGAACGTCGTTCTAAACACTTAGACATTTTCATAAGTAACAATGACGCACTGAATTGGAAAATCACACCCGTGACCTCTCTGTGTGTATCTGAGGTCATCGCACTGGTCATGATCGGTCACCAGCAGTTTTTTATTATACTTTTACTACTACTGTTGGTTCCCGAGCTATGCGCCGGGTTTTCGAAAGCTGTTGAATAATGCAAAATTTGGCCTTTGATGACGTTCGGCGACCTGACCTTAGACCTGAATTAAAAAATGACCTAAAAATGTGTATTAACCCTCGCCCTGGCAGGGGGGGGGTCGATGCGACCCCCCCTAAGGTTTTTCGAAGATAGCGTAAAAACGGCGGCGCGCAGCGCCGCCAAATTTGGCACAGCCTATGGGGCAACCTTTTTACATATGACCTGAAAATTTCAGGTCCGGGTGACCTTGGGTCAGGTCACCAGGTCAGAAAAACCGGTACAAGGTCATGGTCAAATTCCAATTTTCTTTTTGCACCTGTCCAACTCACATTTTTTGACTGATTTCCTTCAAACTTTCAGGATGTGCTAAGTTCACCGAGTTATATAACATATAGTCCGGCTTTTTTGAGGTCACTGACCTGAGGTCAGTTAGAGGTCATTACGTCGTAATGTTAAGCCTATGGGAAAATACTAAATTCGGAAAATACTGGAGATATCCGCTTCGTTCTATCACTTTTGTGCTTTGAAACCACGGTACTTAACAGCAGGTCACTTGGTGCTTCTTTGTTTGGTGTACTTATCCATGGGTCAGGTCAAATGAGGTCAACTGAGGTCAAATGACGTTTTTGCCAATAACTTGGCACATAATGACGCTAGAGCTTAAAAAATGGTATCATTGTGTTCCTGGTGATCAGCCGAATCGAATGATACGCGATATGATGCAATTTGGTTAACTTGAACTTAATTTATTAATTTAAGTTTACTTAAAATTTAAGAAAAACTTTAAGTACACTTAAGCAAGCTAAAAAGTATATCATTCGACGCGCCTTGACGTGCTGAGTTCACTGGTGCTTATTTTTTGCTCTATCTTAATTAGATCAAAAGTTATAAGCGAAAAACTTTTGACCTGTTTTTAGCGAAATTTTTACATTTATACCCCCCAAAACCCCCCTAAATATTGACCTAGAGCAACCAAATTTTCACAGGGGCGAGAACTCCAGGGGGCCCACTTACCTACCAAATTTGGTGTTTCTAGGTGCCATAGGAGCCAATCGCGAGGGGGGGTCGCATCGACCCCCCCCCCCCTGCCAGGCCGTGTTATGAAAAATGCCCTGCCAGGGCGAGGGTTAAATATCAGCTACTGGACCGCATGTTTAACTGCGGCATATGCGTAATTCAAACTGCCGATAGTTCTTTCGGTGACTTGCACACATGCTTACCCATCGAAATGACTTACTAGCCGTTTTCACGACGGCCATCTGGTACACATTTGGTGCACATCTGGTGCAGACAGGTGCAGATTTGGTCAAATCAGGTTCAGTGTGTCTCTTAGTAGCTATCAGCTAGGGTTGCACTATTTGCTTATATGCCTGCTTTGTCATATTATCAGAGAGTATCATCGATTAAAACACTGAAATAAATTCATAAAATAAAGATATTTGCTGTAAAAGAAATTAGTTGCAGATTTGGTCAAATCAGGTGCACTCGCCGGATAGCCCGTCGTGAAAACGGCTACTATTCGTTTACTCTGCTGTAACTAACTTAACTAGTAACTACCCTTAACTCGCGCCCCGTAGTGCTATCGACGGACCCTACCACCCGTAGGGGGGAGCGTTTCGCCCCCCCCCCCTAAGATCTCGGAAATTTACCGGCCGATTTTCATAATTCAAACGGCGTTCGATAGCCCCACCCGGGAAATACCTTGCGACTAAACTTCATTGACCTAGGTCAAACCGAGAACGTCACAGGTCAGGTCAAAGGTCGGATTTTCACCGTTCACAGGCATTTTGACCCTCGCCCGTATTGGTATTTTTCCAGCCGCGAACGTATAAGGGGGTCCGTTGGACCCCCCCTTGCCGTTTCGCCCCTGATCGAGCTAGAGCTTCGCGGAAAAAACGAGCGTGTTGCCCGTGACGAGAGGAAGCCGAAGACACCCAACTTTAAGGTCCTAGGTCTTTGGTTGACCTTTCAGGTCAGGTCAATGACCCAAAAGTCGGGAAAATCGGGACCTGTCAGAATGTCGTAAAGTGTGGTTGCTAAGGGGGTTTCAGGGTGCTGATCACGAATATCATGTTAGTTTTGATCACAGATGATGTCTTCATGCATTTAGGCCAGGTCGGGTCAGGTCAGGTCAGGTCAACCAGTAGGGGTCCTGCCGGGAATTCGTAGTAGGAGTCAACCGCCTCTGACAGCTTCGTAACATGTTACGAAGGCACCAAAACTACTTCGTAAACGTTCATATGGTTGTTAAATTCGAATTCAGCTCCAAAAACTGGCCTAGAAACATGTAAAACTCGAAAAAGTGAATCGAGGTCATCAAAGGTCAATGACCTGACCTGACCTTCAGGTGACCTTGACACCCACTCTAATGCATGGGACCAACATCATTTCAGATGTTTGAACGTTTGAAACCACGAAAAGACTGCAAACGCGCCGCTAATGCGAGCCGACATATGCCGAATCGCGAATCCGGCCAAACATGGTCTCGAAAAGTAGGTCACAGGTCAAAGGTCATTTGGGTCAGGGTCATGAAATTTTCAGAGCAGGTGTAAAATTGATCAACTCGAGGGTACTGAAAGTTTCGTTGCAATAGGCCGCTTTTTACGCGAGTTATTTGCGGAAAACCGATTAGTGGGGGTCCGTTCGATCCCCCCCCCCCTACACGGGCGAGGGTTAAGAAATGTGTTGTGAAATCGAGTAAATTGGTAATTTATTGAAAACCATCGATGGTAAATTGTTCGTCAAACACATACTTTGCTATCTGAGGTCACTGATACCAGGTCAGGTCACAGCGAGGTCAGGTCACCGGGGTCACAATATGAAAGTGTCGTGTGATACATGTTTTATGGTCCATTTTACATGACAAATGCGATTATGTGGGTTAGTCAGCCTTTGGGGCCAGCCTAGGTCACGTTTTGGTGAAGGTCAGGTCAAGGTCAGGTCAAATTAGGTCAAATTTCAAAGTTGATATTTTTGCATAAAATGTGTATCGATTCGATGCAGCTCGTCACGGGGAGTCTAATGGTGGTCTTAGTTTTGCGCTACAAGGTCTAGAATTGCTTAAAATTGAGTTTGATAATTTGACGTCATCAATTTTGAAGTTTTTTCGCTATAACTTGGCCAAAAAAAAGAGGTATCGATCTCAAATTTGGTATGTAGATAGAAGACGGTAGGTGCTATTGCATATATTCCGTTTTTTCGAAACTCAAAAAACTTTATGGATTTTTTGGCTAATATATCTAAAAATGCTTTTTTTGATTTTGGGGGGTCAAAAATAAAAAAATTCTAAAAATCCTAGATAGCCGTTTTGTAGCCCTGTCAATTCTACACCTTTTATGTCTTAATCATTTTTGTTGTATCTTCAAAGCTGTAGGGCTGACAGCTCTTCTCGTGAAGGTCTTTTTTTGGTCGAAAATGACAGAACATGACGTTATTCTGACGTCATTTGTGGCCAACCTATCATAGCCTCTGAAATTTTTTGTCACAATGTGTAAAATTGATGCCCGGAGGGGTCCTGAAAGTTTTGTGGCGATATCTCCAGCCGTTTAGGAGATATCTACGGAAAAGGACAGGGGGGGGACCGTTTCCCCCCCCCCCCCTATGGGGCTCGGGTTTTAAGCTTTTGTGCAAATACGCTTGCATGTATAATTAGTGTCAATTAAATCTACTTTCCACGAAACTCCAAGCTATGTACCTACAATCAATCAAAATTTGATGCTCAAACTAGTTTGATAGATATTGAAGTATGAGCCGCAATCCTACCGGATAATAACCTCCCCTCCTGGTAACTATTCTCGGCTTAGCGCGATAACTGGGCGCTACTGTCCGGTCCTTAGTTCATCGTTCTGCCACTAGGCGTCGCTGCTGCTGCACTCAGCCGGTTTCCGTGCGATGCCTATCAGGCTTCGGTGCATAGTTTACTATCTTTGACTGGGCCGAGGTCTTAGGAGCGACGGATGCGAAAACTCACATCGTGATGAGGGAACAGATAATCTAACTGCACCAGGGAGAGATATAAAAAGGTGCTTTCCCAACACATTGTAGCGGTTTTAGTTGCGCACATACATGTTGAAGTGGCTTGGATTAGGCTCAATGTATTTAGTTTCGTGCACTGAACTAAAGGGTAGGTGTGCTATCGCCAATGCTCATCAACCCATTGTAGCGTAGAATGAAGAGAGTTTTGGTTTGTCATTCATCAAACAATATGGGCTTGGCCACGGGCATCATTTTCCGAAATGTTTGGTAGGGCTCTAATGGATAATTTAAAAAAAACATTCTTACCATGCAGCGCAGAAGGGTTAACGTTACAATTATCAAATTATTGGCAGGGTTCTGTCCCTACCAAGCCTCCTACTATACAAAACAACACCCATGGACATGGCTATGGAACAAAATCAGCATTGTTGAGTTCATCTTTAGTAACCTCACGCGGCCAGGCCGTTTCGAGGGGCGTAATATACATACACCTCTATGTACATTCCCTTGTTTGGTAAGATTCAGCTTAACCCACTGTTAATCCGCGCCCTGCAAAAAGCTCCAGCGCACGGCGGTAAAAAAAAAAACACCCGTTTCCGGTGTTCCTTTCAAAGGAGGGGCTGAACACACACCTAGCGAGTTCGTGTGGTGTGTCTGGGCTCTGATGAGCATCGCCTAAGCTTATGCTGTGCCGTGGGATCATTGAGCCATTCTCTCAGCATCTAACATATCAGATCCACGCTACGATAAGACCACCAGGACCGGAGAATAATCTAGATAAAACAATCGGAAACCCCCAAATTGAGGTGTTTCCTTCTCTGGTCTGCCAAGGGCTTATCAATGTAGTTGACTGAATACAGCGTTATTTATTATGTAAGATGGCACTTAATGGGCATGGGGATACCTCGATGCCATCAATCCTCACTATGGTGACATTATATAAGACATTCCTAGCTGGGCCTTTAGCTCTCAGACTGTCTAAACGCTGAGCAGGCACTCGCGTGCTACCCGAATCTCGCGTGTAAATCGTTTCCTGCTTACAGTACACGGACATCGAGCACATTGGAAACTGACGCTGAAAAGGCGGCTGAACCGCTTCCACCTCGCGACAAGTTTGATCAGAAAATATTGGATTTTGACCCAAAATTTTCACAAAGACTTATTTTTACGTAAAAAAGTCATGAATTTCACAATATTCATCATCGAATAAATACATGCATGTTCCACGACAAATCGACAAGTGCCCTGCACCCTCATATTTTATTTTTTGCTAAAAATTTGTCTAATGGGTTGTGATGGGCGGGGAAGCCAGCTGTGACAAGGATTTTTTTCTTCGAACAACGGTTTCCGAGATAAAGCCTCGGGCAATTCCTGGAGGTCGCGCTACAGCCCTATGTTTGTCGGCCTATAACTAAAAAACTATTGGTTTTCTACGATAAAAACTTTATATGGTTCAACTCACAATCAGCCAACAAACATTTTGGCTATCTCGGATTTTCAATTTTTGAAAATTTTGATCACGTGACCTTTTGACCTATTTTTCGAAGAGTGACCTTGATATTTTCCCCACTGAAAGTTGCAATTTTGTCTGATGACGATTAAAGGCCTTATCAATCGTCATTCATATGCGAAAATAAAAAAAGTGGATATCGCCCTGCGTTGACCTCAGGTCAGGTCATTTTTATGACCTGTCCATTATTACGAGCGGGAGCGACAGCGAGATCTCGAGAATAAAGCAAGATAGCGACAAGAGGTAAACGGTGCAGGGTACACACGGATAAGGTCTATAATTTTTACTAAGGTCATTTTCAGGTCAGGTCAAAGATGACGTCACAGGAGCAAAAAGGAAGTCAAAATTGCGGCACTACATATATATGAAGTTTTTCTCGAATAACTTTCAAGGTATCCCAGCTAGGAACAAACTAATATCACCATCGTGATCCTCTCGTCGATCCGCATCGAAACATATGTATGTTGACCTCGAAAGTTGGAAAGGTCAAAAGTTGACCTTAGGTCACGTGACCTAAGGTCAACTTTTGACCTTTCGACCTTTCGAGGTCAACATACATATCTTTCGATGCGGATCGACGAGAGGATCACGATGGTGCTATTAGCTTGTTCCTAGCTGGGATACCTTGAAAGTTATTCGAGAAAAACTTCATATATATGTGGTGCCGCAATTTTGACTTTCTTTTTGCTCCTGTGACGTCATCTTTGACCTGACCTGAAAATGAGCTCAGTAAAAATTATAGATCTTATCCGTGTGTACCCTGCACCGTTTACCGCTTGTCGCTATCTTGCTTTATTTTCGAGATCTCGCTGTCGCTCCCGCTCGTCACGTGACCTGAGGTCAACTTTTGACCTTTCGACCTTTCGAGGTCAACATACATATGTTTCGATGCGGATCGACGAGAGGATCACGATGGTGCTATTGGTTTGTTCCTAGCTGGGATACCTTGAAAGTTATTCGAGAAAAACTTCATATATATGTAGTGCCGCAATTTTGACTTCCTTTTTGCTCCTGTGACGTCATCTTTGAGCTGACCTGAAAATGACCTTAGTAAAAATTATAGACCTTATCCTTTTGTACCCTGCAACGTTTACCGCTTGTCGCTATCTTGCTTCATTCTCGAGATCTCGCTGTCGCTCCCGCTCGTAATAATGGACAGGTCATAAAAATGACCTGACCTGAGGTCAACGCAGGGCGATATCCACTTTTTTATTTTTGCATATGAATGAAAATTGATAAGGCTTTAATCGTCATCAGACAAAATTGCAACTTTCAGTGGGGAAAATATCAAGGTCACTCTTCGAAAAATAGGTCAAAAGGTCACGTGATCAAAATTTTCAAAAATTGAAAATCCGAGATAGCCAAAATGTTTGTTGGCTGATTGTGAGTTGAATCATTTCAAGTTTTTATCGTAGAAAACCAATAGTTTCTGAGTTATAGGCCGCCAAACATAGGGCTGCAGCGCGACCTCCAGGAATTGCCCGAGGCTATATCTCGGAAACCGTTGTTCGGAGAAAAAAATCCTTGCCACAGCTGGCTTCCCCGCCCATCACAACCCCTTACACCAGTTTTCAACGAAAAATAAAATATGAGGGTGCAAATTTAATTTTTTATTTGTCGATTTGTCGTGGAACGCCCCATGCGTCAGAAAATAGCGTAGCCTACCTTTCAATGTTTTAAACAAACCGGTAAGAAAAATCAGTAGTTATTGAAATTTTGTGACGTTCGACAAACAAGCAAAATAATTTTAGAAGTTTTAGACCTTGTGAAGGAATAACAATAGCACCATTCGATTCGTATTGAAAGCCTGCATCAGAGAGACACCTTTTTTGCCTGAACACCAACTTCAAAACTTGGCTCGCTTACCTGACCTAGACATCAACTCGACCTGGATTTCATCCAAATATGCTCCATATCACTGATTGAATATGCTCATTGAGTTCTATGGGTAAAATGATCGACAAAACATGTGTCGCGCATATTCTATTCATTTCTTCGTTTTGGTGACCTGACATTGACCTTGACCCTTGGATAGTTTCCCATCTAATGCATCTTGTCTTGTTACCGTAATAATGCTTTTTGAGTGATCAATCTAAATTCACTCTTCACCAGCTGGGTTGCAGAGCCAAAAATGTAGACATTTGTAATTTTTACACTTAATCTAAATTCACTCTTCACCAGCTGGGTTGCAGAGCCAAAAATGTAGACATTTGTAATTTTTACACTTAATCCGACGTTTACCTAGCCTATGACAAATTAACCCTCGCCGAACCTATTGGTTTTCTACATACGCGCCGGCCGAGGGGGGGGGGGGGGCGGGTACGACCCCCCCTCGCCGTTTCGCCCCTGGTGGAGCTAGCGCGTCGCGGAAACAACGAGCGTGTGCGCCGTTACGAGACGCAGAGATTGGTACCCGATTTTAAGGTCCTAGGTCAACCGGTGACCTCTGAGGTCAGGTCAAGTGCCCCAAGGTACGGTTCAGTTTTTGGTGAATAACTTCGCACAAAACGGCCGCAGAGCGCCGATTTTGGCAGCATCGTGTTCGTCTCGCTCAGGCGCGTCGAATGATATACTTTTTGTCCGGGTCAGGTCAACTTGGGGTGTTGACCTCAGGTCAAGGTCAGGTCAGCACCCCCAGGTCACGAAGTTGGTCGAAAGAGGTCATGTCGCATATCATTCGATTCGGCAGGTCTTCTTGAGTCCATTGGTGGCTTTCCCGACTCGCTAGCTCAATTTGATCAAGAGTTATTGACGAAAAACTAATATGACCTTGATGACGTCATAAATGACGTAACGCAAGGTCAACATTGCAAAAGTGACGCATCTAACCTTGCAAGGAGTGCATAAAATCACGATTCTGTGTGCTTGAGATAGTTGGAGATCGTTCCCGGCGCCAGAATAGCAGTTTTCATTTTTCCCCATTGACTTATAATGGTGAGGTCACGAAAATGACCTGACCTCATATGACCTTTAGGAAAAATCCGAGATATACAAGTTGTGGGACTCATAATGGATACTAGATCCTGCAAGTTTCATTTCCCTGTGACATCTCCTCTGGCAGTGAGGGCGTTGCGAAGTTGCGACATCTGAAGACCGTGCAGAGGTTCACTTATGACGTCATAGGTCAGTGACCTGACCTGACCCAAAAATGCGGTTGGTGTCAAAAGATGCGGCTTGGATCAAAGGTCAGGTATGCCAAGTTTCAGCTCTCTATCGCCAGCGTGTTCGGAGCTATCGCGAAAAAAAACCCTATGGGGGGGGGGCGGCACCCGCCCCCCCCCCCTCGGCCGGCGAGGGTTAAGCAAAAAAAAAGAAAGAAGAAGAAATGTTTCAAGGATTCGTCTTCCTGACAGCTTTCCATCACCGTTTTTCCCATCTCACTAAGACCATCCGTTCGGAAAAAAAGTTAGACTGTGGACAGAATCCACCCCCCCCCCCTCCCTCCCCCCACCTCAGCGTTCGGCGGAATATCCCAGCGGGGCGCGTTCAGCCGAATACCCCAGCGGGGCTCGTGTTAACTGTTCCGATGGCTGCTCGCGTGCCGTTCAAAGGAAGCCGATTCGCTGGCGTTTCGCCGGCAATTTGCGAGCGAGGACCGGAAGTGGTCGTGCATGATAAAAGCGGCGAGTTTAGCAGTGTAAATAGGAGCTGTACAACGGGATATCTGTTGGAATTTTTCAGCGCGATTTCCATATATGGTAATGCTTGAAATGGGTGGATTAGTATCAATAAAACGTAACCACCACCAAAATACTGCGTTATTATTATCACAGGAAGCGAATGGCGAGCTAAACAATTCCACGACTTGGCTCAGCTTCAGAGGCTCCGGGAGTGGAGGCATTTGACACTACCGGTTATGATCAGGTTCGTCTTTTGGTGCCATAGGAGCAGTGCATATTTATGTATCATCAATCATTTCATACCAATACGCCATTTCTTGTGAAATGATATTATTCAATTTCAATCAAACCAAAATGTCACAGCTAACATACGTAAAAAATCAACGTAAGTAATGAGATCACGATCGCTAAAATGGCCATCTATTGTCTCTGTAAAACTCTAACAGCTGAATGTATCGCATGCCACGTAGATAGTTACCTATGTTATTGAGTGGGGTTTATCCGATAACAGGAAAGCCGACACGGGTCGGCCGACTAAATAACCGTTGTCGTCCCGTCCTTCCCGTTTGGCGGCATCGGCTCGTGCCTCTGATTGCGTCATTTGACGTCACTGGCGTCACGCTGCGTCTGCTAGGAATGTCTTTAAACAAAGGTCACCAGGACAAATGTCACGTGAGAGTAATGAATGGATTCTGCCCGCTGCCGTTTTCCCGTATTGGGAAAGCGTGTTTGGCACATCTTTGGCACGTGTGTTGTGAAATGCTGCGGAAGATATCGCATCAACTATTTCAAGAGCTGTATAATCGACCTAAGGCATGTTATAAAGTGGATTTCCTAGGCTGCCTTGCTGCCTGTTTTCTAAATCGTATCATTTATATGCCATCCCGAATTATGAGTTCTAAGACGAGGAAAGCTGAAAGAACCATCAAAGTTAGCCTTACCTGCTTCTTTCCATCAGAAAGTTTGTGTGTAACATTTTGTCTTTTACTTGCGGTCTAATTAACCCGCGCCCTGCTGGGGGGTGTTTGAACACCCCCCCTTGTGGTTTTTTGCGAATATCTCAAAAACGGCGGCGCGGAGCGCCGCCGTTTTTGGTACACCTTATTACACATCAATTCTACACATGTTGTAAAAATTTCAGACCAAGGTCATTCAAGGTCAGGTCACCAGGTCACTTGAAGTGACCTCACCTCATAAAAAGTTTCAATGCCTGTCATAGCTACACCGAGTGACCGATCGCTTTGAAACTTTCAGCGATTGCTAAGAGCAATAGCATGTACAAAAGGTATATCTCAGAATTTTGATATCGATGACCTAAGGTCAGGTCAATTTTGTGACCTCCCCATTATAAGTCAATGGGAGAAAATTGAAATGCGCCTCTTTTGGACGAAAGACATTATAAACACTCCCAAACACTGAATTACAAGTGGTTTAGACACACTGAACATGAAAATGGTGTCCGTGACCCCTGTTTATGCCCTGAGGTCATCTTAGGTCAGGAATGGTATCTAACAGTTTTTCGCGAATAACTTTTGATAAAAGCTTGCTATAACGATAAAAACGCCTTAGATGTGTTCAGCTCGACGATACGGATCGACTGATATGCAACATGACCCTTTCCGGTCAGGTCATGACCTTGACCTGAGGTCAAATTTTCAAGTTGACCTTTCAAGGTCAAGTTATAGTTCATCGATGCGTCTTGACGAGAGGAACACGATGCTGGTAAAGGTAAGCTCGTACAAGGCTTGGGTCAAAAGTTATTGCAGAAAAACTGTTTCCGAAAAAATCGGCTATTTTTGCAATTTTTGCCCCCTGCAGGCAAAACCGTTGACGTTAGGTCAAATCTGAGAGAATTATTCAGAAAGGGCGTTAATAGGGCTATCGAATGCGCTTTTCCGCGGCGCTGTAGCTCTATTGGTTCCCGAGTTATGCGTTGGCTTCTTGGAAATTGTCGACATTCGACATGGAAATCGGCGAAATTTTGCCTTCAATGACCTCTGGTGACCTGACCTTTGACCTGACCAAAAAATTGACCGAAGTGATTGCCTCATTATTTTTGACGCTCTTTCGAACACCGCCTTCCGCGTATCGCTACGTGGCCCAGGAGCCGAGTTAGAAGGGGGGGGGGTGTTCAAACACCCCCCCCCCCCAGCAGGGCGTGGAAATCCAGGACCCCCAGCCGGGCGCGGGTTAATGCTTCATCACACCTACTCCCCAAAACCTGTTATGCATTATCTCGCGCCGGGCCGGGTGTCTGAACACCCCTCCCCGTGTAACTCGGCTCCTGGGCCACGTAGCGACACGCGGTAAACGACATTCGAAAGAACGTCCAAAATAAGCAAGAAAACACCTCGGTCATTTTTAAGGTCAGGTCATCAGAGGTCACCAAAGGACAAAGGTAAAATGTTGGCTATTTCAACATTTTGGAAACTGCCATCGGCTAACTCTGGGCCCGATAGAGCTACAGCGCCGCAAAAAAGCGCATTCGATAGCTCTTTTAACGCTCTAATGCTAAAACATGCCCTAAGATTTGACCTCAGGTCAACGGTTTAGCCTCCAGAGGGCATAAACTCCAAAATAGACGTTTTTATGAGGTGTTGTTTCGCCAAAAACTTTTGAATCAAAAGAGCCGCGACATTGATGTTGCCAGCATCGTGTTCCTCTCGTCAAGACGCGTCGAATGAACTATGGTTTAACCTCAGGTCAAGGTCATAACCTGACCGGAAAGGATCATGTTGTGTATCAGTCGATCCGCATCGTAAACCGAATACATCTAAGGCGTTTTCATCGCTCAAGCATGCCTCTATCAGAAGTTTTTAGCGAAAAAAAAAACTGTTAGATACTATTCGTGACCTGAGATGACCTCGGGACATAACGAGGGGTCACAGTTGCCATGTTCCGGTTCAATGTGTCCATTTTACCTGCATCCCCATGTTTGAGAGTGTCTAGATTGGCGTTCTTGCAAAACAGACGCTTTTCAATTTTCTCCCATTGACTTATTCTGAGGCGGCAAAATGTGGACCCGAGGACCCGGCCCAAAGAACCAGTATGGACCCATATGGGTCCAGACCGGTTCCTGGAAATTTCTGACGGTCCAACCGGCTCCAACCGGGTCCTACCATAAACCATACATCTTGCACACTACACATCATTGCAAAACATAAAGTGAATGGAAAGAAAACGTTTGCTCGCGTACCTATGTTTCCTTGCACACTGTAGCTCATGAGTATTCCCAGTGGGAAAAAGGTGTTTTACATGATGCCACTAATGATACCTACAAATAGTTTGTATTAGTGACTTTTGGGGAACGGTCCAACTGAGACCGGGTCCGACTGTTCCAGAGATGTCCAGTCGGGTCTGGTTCGAG